>NC_060906.1:2409007-2414629 GCF_014805685.1 Silurus meridionalis | reverse complement strand
TACATGGGTTAGAGGGAAGATCTCCTTTTATAGAGCTCTGATGCTCAACTCTTTTCAACACCTTTTGGATGATCTGGAATGCCTCACCTCACGTATATCAGTACCTGACTTTACCAACACATAAACATAACATAAATCTCCACAAGCACACAAATGTAGTAGAACATCTTCCCTGAAGAATGGAGCTTATTATAACAGCATATGAAGAGTAAATATGGGATGGAATGTTTAGAAAGCACATAAAAATCTTATACTAAGGTGTCCACGAACATTTGGCCATATAGTGTATGTCAGTGCTGTTCTGTTATTCATTAAACAATCTGAAATAAACACTTGTTTGTTAAAGATCTCAGGTCAGGACTTAAACCATTAATTGTAGTTGACACTGATTCTCTTTTTAGGTGTAAAGATTTACCAGGTACATCATCAGGTGGGTGATTATTAAATGTTCATAAATTGAATCATTGATTATATTAATGTTTTATTTCTGTTTGATATATACAAACATTTCAGATTCAGATTCTTAGTAAAGATTAACAGTTTTCAAGTCCCTGAGGAATTAAACATTTCTGTGTTTTTTGGTAATAGAGCATTTTGAGAAGACAACTGAGGGACTTGTACACATTAGATCAACATCTACACAAAGCCCTAACCCTGTACAGGTAAGCACCTTTAAAATAACATTTATGGCATTTGACAGATTCACTTATCCAGAATGACCTAAATTTATAAAAATCTCATTTATACACTAGAGCATGTGAGCCTTAAGTCAGTTTTGTGTTTGTATAGACCATAACGCATAAAAGGGCATTAATGGGAACATTAAAGAACGTTCTTTAAAAAAGTAACTATAAAGTTACTTTTAACAGACTTCCGGTGACGTAGCTTCCTGTGTTTGACTTGTTTGCCGCGAGTTCCGTGTTTGTATTCGTTTGTTTGTGTTTTTCTCTTTTAATAATCCTAAATTGTTTGTCTTCCTGACTTGTGCCTGTAGTCAGTTAAACTCGACTACCACTATATCTTCTCTCACTTTATCTTATTTGTGTATCCGAAATCTGTTCGTGATTATAAGCACTATGCCGGCTGTGTGTCTGACTTTGAGCACAGGTGAGGACTCGTTCGATTTGCAAACGGTGGCGTTGGAGATGGAGGTTTTGGAGAAACAGATTCGCGAGCTGCATGAAAAGCATGCCCGGCTGCGAGAGCGGAAAGCGGCGCTGAAACATCCCGGGCGGACGCGCACTCGTCCCAGGTAAATTCCGGGTTGAACCTAACGCTCCCAGCACCTCAACTCCGCGTGTTTCTCTGCCCAGACCCAGCGCACCTACAACTCCGGCAAAGGTGCAACATGGACCCTGGATGCGGCAGCAGCGGAAGAGACAAGCAAAGCCCGGTCGAGGACGTCTCCCCGCCACCACTACAGGCCTTCGAGATCTCGACCGAGAACCGCCGCCTCTCCGCGAGACGGAACGCGACACTGTGATTCTCGGAGATTCCATCGTCCGGCATGTCCGCGCTACGGAGCTAAAGGTAAGGTGCACACTCGCTGTTTTCCTGGTGCTCGTGTTCTTGATGTCGCTGCGCAGGTACCCGCGGTCCTGAAGGAGAACTTGGAGCGGTTGTTCTTCATGCCGGAACGAACGACACCAGGCTGAGACAAACGGAGGTATTAAAGAGGATTTCAGGATCCTGGTGGAGACGGTACGCAGCACATCACCCACAACGAGGATCATAGTGTCAGGACCTCTTCCCACTTACCAGCGAGGGGCTGAGAAGTTTAGTAGACTTTAGCTCTAAATGAATGGTTACAGTCATGGTGTCGAGAACATAAACTTCTCTTTGTTAATAACTGGAACTGTTTCTGGGAGCGTCCTAGGTTCTTCCGCCTGATGGCCTGCACCCCAGCAGAGTTGGAGCAGCAGTGCTATCAGATAACATCTCTAGGATACTTCACACCATCTGACTGGTAAGACATCAGGAAATCTTCGACAATGAGAACACGCATACAACAGACCAAATAGTTACAAGTTCACACACAGCCCAGTTTATAGAAACCGTATCTATCCTCGTGTAGCAAAACCAAGAAGTAAATACACAAGATCCAGAAACAATCTCATTGAAGTTAAAACTGAAAATGCCAGATAAACAAACACCAAAAAGTTTTAAAGTTTGGTCTTTTAAACATTAGATCACTTGCACCCAAAGCACTGATTATAAATGAGATGATCACAGAGAATAATCTCGATGTCTCACTGAGACCTGGATTAAACCAGGTGATTATATGGGTCTAACGAGTCGACACCGTCAGGATATGTTTATAAGCATGAGCCCGTCAGACTGGTCGTGGGGGTGTAGGAACCATTTATACTGCTTCTCTTAATGTTAGTCAGATGTTAGGATTCAGCTTTAAATCATTTGAAGTGCTCGTTCTTAAAGTTGTACTTTCGGACATACATAGTAAACTCGCTCTGGTCACCGTGTACAGACCCCCAGGACCCTACGCTGATTTTCTTCAAGAGTTTGCTTGTTTTCTATCAGATCTCTTGATCAATTTTGATAAAGTGCTGCTTGTAGGAGACTTTAATATTCATGTAGATGATGTAAACGATGCTCTAGGATTATCATTTGTTGACTTATTAAACTCTTTTGGGGTTAAACAAAGCGTCACCAGACCAACTCATCGCTTTAACCACACTAGACTTAATAATATCACACGGAGCAGACGTCACTGATATAGATATTTTACCTCAGAGTGATGACATCACAGACCATTACCTCATACTGTACACACTACCGGTAGATTAGCCGTGTTGCACCACGTTATCGACCTGGTAGGACTATTGTTCCAACCACTAAGGACAGATTCGTAAATAACCTGCCTGATTTATCTCAATTTCTCACTAAACCCATAACTACTATTAATCTTGATGAGATAACTAAGAACATAGACCTTATCCTCACTACCACATTAGACACCGTTGCCCCTATCCGGTTAAAAAAGGTTAGAGACCAAGCACCTGCATCTTGGTATAATAGTCATACACATGCCCTCAAGAGAACAGCACGTAATCTGGAGAGAAAATGGAGGAAAACTAAATTGGAGGTATTTAGAATCGCGTATAAAGACAGTATGCTGAGCTACAGACAGGCGCTAAAAGCTGCTAGAGCTGAACACCTGAGCAAACTTATAGAAAACAACAAAAACAATCCCAGGTTCCTTTTCAGTACAGTAGCTAAACTAACTACAAATCAGGGCTCTGAAAATTGTGTTCCATCACAGTTTAGTAGTGAGGACTTTATGATTTTCTTCACTGAAAAAATAGATAACATTAGAAAAACAATTGTGGCAGTTCAACCTCTTACAGCATCTCCTGAGACAGTGTTACCTTCAACTCCACAACTCCACTGTTTTACATGTATAGGACAGGAAGAGCTGTATAATGTTATTGCCAAAGCTAAATCGACAACATGTCAGTTAGATCCAATTCCTACTAAATTACTGAAGGAAGTGTTATATACAACTGGTGAGCCTCTTCTAAATATTATTAACTCCTCACTATCTTTAGGTCACGTCCCTAAATCCCTCAAGTTAGCAGTTATTAAGCCCCTCATTAAAAACCTAATCTGGATCCAAACACGTTATCAAATTACAGACCAATTTCAAATCTCCCATTTATGTCTAAGATTTTAGAAAAGATTGTCGCTGCACAGTTATGTTCCTACCTGCAAGAGAACAATATCTTTGAAGAATTTCAGTCAGGTTTTAGGCCCCATCATAGCACAGAAACTGCTCTAGTTAAAATAACTAATGACCTGTTTTAGCTTCAGACCAAGGCTTCATCTCGCTGTTGGTTTTACTAGATCTTAGTGCTGCATTCGACACTATAGACCATGATCTCCTCCTAGATCGCTTACAAAATTACATCGGCATTCAGGGACAGGCATTAAGCTGGTTTAAATCCTACCTGTCCGATCGTTACCATTTCGTAGATTTGAATGGAGAGCTATCCAGGCTAATGCAAGTAAATTATGGCGTGCAAGGTTCAGTTCTAGGACCCTGCTCTTCACAATATACATGCTTCCGTTAGGAAATATTATTAGAAGGCATGGAATTAGCTTCCATTGTTATGCTGATGATACTCAGCTATATATTTCATCTAAACCAGGCGATACAGCTCAATTAACCCGGATGACTGAGTGTGTTAAGGAACTAAGAGATTGGATGACCCATAACTTTCTACTTTTAAATTCTGATAAGACTGAGATTTTGCTCATCGGCCCAAAAACTGGTATACAGACGCTCCAGCATCTCAACCTGCATTTAGACGGATGTTCTGTAACCACTAGTTCAACGGTAAAAGACCTGGGTGTTATTTTAGACAGCGACTTGTCTTTCAAAAATCACATCAATCAGGTTACAAAACAGCCTTCTTTCACCTTAGAAATATTTCTAAGCTAAGAAATATGTTGTCTATATCCGATGCAGAGAAGCTCGTCCATGCGTTTATGACCTCCAGAATAGACTACTGTAATGCGTTACTAGGTGGATGTCCTGCTTCATTAATAAACAAGCTTCAGTTAGTCCAGAATGCAGCAGCCAGAGTTCTTACAAGGTCAAAAAAATATGATCACATAACCCCGATCTTATCGTCCCTACATTGGCTTCCTGTTAAGTTTCGAATAGACTACAAACTATTACTTCTCACTTATAAAGCACTAAATGGTTTGGCTCCCGTGTATCTATCCAGTCTTTTAACACGCTACAATCCGCCACGCTCCTGAGATCTCAAAACTCTGGGCTTCTAGTAGTTCCTAGAATAGCAAAGTCCACTAAAGGTGGTAGAGCATTTTCACATTTAGCTCTAAACTCTGGAATAGTCTTCCTGACGGTGTTCGGGGCTCAGACACACTCACCCAATTTAAGTGTAGATTAAAAACGTATCTTTTTAGCAAAGCCTACACATAACACACATCACATCATAACCTTGTGCTCCAGAACATCTGATCACATGCACATTATCAACTTGTGCTGTTAATATCATGAACAGCAGCTACGCTAATTCCTCTCCACTGCTTCTCTTTCTCTCCCCATCCCGAGGCATCCTGAGGTTGCTCCAGCTCCAGTCACCTCCCACCTCGTGATGATTACGGACCTTTAAAGAAGTAGATGCCGAACTCACAAACATCCTGAACCATCTAGAGACGTACCAGTGCCATTTGGATCCCGCTACATGTGTGGAGTTTTGACATTGGACCTCCTGGAGTGTTTAAAGGCTCTGGCATGGAGAAGCTGATGCTGGATCTGTGGTGATCACAAATGCTGAGCTTATAAAACTCGGAGCTACTAACCATATAGACTGTTTAAGACTGCAGAAAGAACATTACTTATAATCTTATACTCCAGTAATCATGTTAGTTCCCACTCTCCAGTGTTCTGTATTGTTGAAAGATTTATGATCAAACTCTTGATGTCACCCAGATGAGGATGGGTTCCCCTTTTGAGTCTGGTTCCTCTCAAGGTTTCTTCCTCATAACATCTAAGGGAGTTTTTCCTTGCCACAGTCGCCACGGCTTGCTCATCAGGGACAAATGCACACCATTCACCATCACTGTTGATTTGTG
>NC_060906.1:2384007-2404007 GCF_014805685.1 Silurus meridionalis | reverse complement strand
GAACCTGGGTGCCTTGTGAGGATTTTACCCTGCATTCCAGGAAAAGTCAGTCAAGACTTCACTTAACATTTCTTTAAATCGTACATTTCAGTTGCTATTTTTAAAGCATCTCATTATTTAAAAAGCTGAAATTAAGCAGCAGAGACTGCTAGAGACTCAAAGCACTTTTATACGTCGCTCTGGATAAGGTCATCTGCTAAATGCCACAAATGTAAATGTAAATGTGTATGTCTTTATAAATGGTTATCCCTGGTAACTTAGCTTAGGTGACGTAGTCAGTTTCCACTAGTAACATTCCTAAATCTAGTTCATACATTTTATTGTTAAATTCCTCTGTCCTGAATTTCCTAATTTTCGGGAACAAATTGGACGCCCCGGTGCCACACTTTTAACAATTTATGATATTGCATATTTAATGTCTGTTTTGTATGTAAGTTTGTTTACTCTTGCTTGTTTTTGTGGTATTGTTGTCCTAATCAACAGTGTTGGGGGTAACGCATTACAAGTAACGTGCGTTATGTAATAATATGACTTTTTTGGTGTAACGAATAAAGTACTGCGTTACTTTATACATTTACACATTAATATCAGAGTTACTTTTTAAAATAAGTAACGCGAGTTACTTTTCAGTTAAATTATATTGCAAAAAAAAAATAAAAATACTGAATAAAAATGAACGTAGTCACGTAGAATCGTGCACTCATACGTGCGAGCCGCGGGAACAGAAGCTGGTCAGAAGCGGAGATGGCAAACCAGAGCATTACATTACTGTATTCTTATAATTTTGAAGTAGTGGAGGGAAAGGAGAAAGGAATAATGGTTAAGTGTAGATTATGTGTTGGTGAAAAGCTCTTGTCAACTGCAAAAAATACCACTTCAAAAAAAAAAAACAACTGCATGCAAAGAACAGGACTACATATATGTGTGTGTGTGTGTGTGTGTGTGTGTGTGTGTGTGTGTGTGTATATAATGTTGAATATATGCAACATTATGCAATTTTTTCATATATGGAAATGGAGACAAATATAGAAAACCTTTGCTGACTTTCCACCACTGCAGCTCGATTGACTGCTCAGAATAAAGGTTTTCCATGGGAGACACATGTACGATGCCATCGCAGCGGAGAAAGAGAAAGAGAGCAAATTCACAGCTCATTTGCTCTTTGTGGGAAGATAAACTGCCATGGTCACTGATAATAGCGTGAACTTTGTAAAAGCGTTCAGAATGTTTCAAGCTGATGATGAAGCAGAGAATGATGTAGACGAGGACGAGGTCATATTTACGGAATTGCACGATGTTTTACGAGATGACAGCGAAAGGTATGTTCTCCCTCCACATCACTGGTGTGCAGCCCACCCTTAACCTTATATACACGAACAATAGTTACATTCCTGAAGGTGAGGCAGATTACAAAGCAGTGTACAGAAGTGCGACTGGAAAGTGTTCAGCCTTGTGGTCAAAATTTAGTCGATCATCTTATTGTTCTCTAAGAAGTTATTAAGCATTTTAAATGTTTAAGAAATGTCTTTTGCTTTAATATAACAGATTTCTTGATATCAATTATCTATATTACACCTGTTACACCTGTAAGGCGTGAAAGAGATGCAAGTAACGCAAAAGTAATATAACGCATTACTTTCCATAAAAAGTAACTAAGTAACGTAATTAGTTACTTTTTTGGGGAGTAACTCAATATTGTAATGCGTTACTTTTAAAAGTAACGTTGCCCAACACTGCTAATCAATCTCTAAAATAATATATACCATTTTGAGGTTAATGTGACACAAAATAAAATTAATTACATTTAAAGTATAAGAAAATGTAATAAAAGTGAACTATATAGTTTTCATTTGTTACACCTCATTTAGGAAATACATTGTGTGTGTTTTGTTTACATTTCATTTTCTAAAGAAATGTTCTGGTTTTTTATTTGCAAATATTTTATTTGTTTATAAACTGTTCTTATTGCAGCAGATTTGAACAAATGTTTGTATTTAAGAAAAATGGATTACAAAAACCCAGGGTAAAATTTGTTTATTCAACTGAATTATTAAAAAAAAATAATTTGTTCCCTATCTCCCTCCCTCCCTCCCTCCCTTACTTACTCACAATGGAGGAACATGGCATTGATAGATTTTAAAGGAGCTATGGTTATGATCTGAAATAACCTTATACTATGAAATTATGACTATATTTTTACTATTTAATCAACATATTAGTATTAAATTAAGATTGTGTCACACTATGAGTGGGTCCTATAACATTCTGATTAATTCCTACTGAATCTAGAATAGACACAACTGCTGATCTTAAAGAGTCTCCCTGATTATCTAAATCAATATTAAAGTCACCAACAATTAATGCTTTGTATAAAGAAGTAGAAGCGAGATTTGTGATAAAATCCGCACATTCTAAAAGAAAGTCTGATTTCCTGTTACTGCGCGTCTTTTGCAATCCGCTGGTGTATAAAGTCCTGACTCTCACTTTTTATGAAGCTGAGAATCAGCAGGCAGAAGGCAGTAAGAAGTTTGGGGTTAACGTGGATGAGACAGAGGAAGTCAGTGATGTAAACATGACTGAGAACAGACACATTCATGATCATCATCATCTTTTCTCTGCTTGTGTTCTATATGTGGATCTTCAGCCTAGATACATTCAATGGTAACAACATTTTTAATTAGTTTTGTATTAATTAATATATATATATATATACACACACACACACATATATATATATACATATAAATATATTTGGCTGTCAAAATTCAAATGATTTTAAAAGGCACTAGATGTTATTAACGCACCATCAATTCAGCGCGCATTTCTGTTTTTACTATTTTTATTTTAAAAAATATAAATACATAAATAAATAACTGAATAAAAAATAGGCGAAATTAAAACCTCCAGCAAAACATACACTTATTTACGACGTCTCTTCTTTACTTAGATATAAAATAAATAAATAAACTCCACCGAAAAATATTTTGAATGAGTAAACTTTTGTTTTATTTCTGCACCAAGTCTCAAATTAAACATCAAATCCGAAATAATTCACACAATTTACCCGCTGGGTGCCGTTTTTTGTGGGTTTTTCCCTCATAATGGCGAAACGAACTTAAATTACTGTCTTTATTGATCGTACAGATAAAAACAATATATAATTCAAATCTGTAAAATGTCTATGATTATATATAAAAGCTTCTTGACTTGACTTGAAACATAACAAAGGCTCTTAATGATGTCTACACGTCTCTGCACTGTTATAGCCTTTATATTTAATCACTGTACATATGCTTACATACATATCACATGCTGTACATATGCTACATATTTATCTGCACTATTTGCACGATTACTACTTTTTGCACTTCTGGTAGATGCAAACTGCATTTCGTTTCTGGATATACCATGTAAACACTGCTGTTCTAAATCTAAAGCTCTTTGGTCTTTCATAGGCTTATATCTACATTTCAATACAATGTTCTACAGTGAAAGTAATCTGCTGAGAGGGGTAACAAGTACACCGGAAACGGCAATGCAATGTAAAAACAGAAAATATGTATTAGGCCAAAAATTACTGTTGTATACATTAGCATACAACACAACAATAAACATGTAAATCAAAATTATATTCTTTACAGTAGAATACAGTAAATTGTGTGTGGGGTCCTGGTCCAGGAATTGGCAGGGGGTAGGGGGGGTGCAATCCCCAGTGCTAAGCTTCATCTCTTCTCCGAGCTGGGTCTGGCCACAATACTTCGTCCACCTCACAAGCTACGTTTTCTCTTTCCAAACATGAAGGGAAGTATCTCCTAGCATGGCGTATCCAACCTTTGCCTGGAGAAGTGGCATGCGGGCCAAAGGTTGGCGATCAGACACTTTCCAGTGCCAGGTTAAGAAGAATTCCTCTATGGGATTTAGAAAAGGTGAATATGGGGGTAGGTACAAAACTACAAATTGTGGATGGGTGGTAAATTGTGGATGGGTTCTCATTTCTGAAGGTTTGATTTATGGACGCCACTGTAAATCGACTCTCTCACGGTCAAACCATGGTTGATTACATGATCAAAAAGTGTTTCCCTAATCTCATCAGAGATGGCTCTCTATCCTTCTCTTATTTACCCTTTCCCTTACCCTTCCTCCTACTCCTCTTGCTCTCTGTTCATTGTTAGCATCCATTGTTCAAAACAGGTAATCTGATCTTTGACCTATTTATAGGCCTATCTATACTACTGTAAAGTAAAGCAGTAATTGATTAGTGACCAATTAAGCAGTTAGTGTTTGCAGATGTGTCTGTGTGACCTGGTGACTAAGTGTAGCATTTTGATTGGTTGTGTTTTGAAAAGAAAAGCAAGTCACATCCTGATAGATCTTTGTGTTTTAGGTAGAGAATTGTGTGTAGTGTTTTGAAAAAATTGTTTTATGCAATTGAAAACTGAGTCTAAGGCTGAGAAATAGCTTATGGTTTTGAAGATTTGGCATGTAGTTTTGCACTTTGAGTGTAAGGTTTCAAAGATCATGTGACATGAAAAGATTTTGGGTGTAAGCAATTGGTAAAAACTGTAATATGATGTGAGGTCCAGTTAACAGCTAAAACAGGTAGAAGTAATACCTACTTTTTACTTAAGTACATGTCTAAACCAATACTTCTTTACTTTCACTTAAGTAAAAAGGTATAATCAGTATCTGTACTTCTACTTAAGTCATGGATGTGTGTAATTTTGCCACCTCTGTGGGGGTCTATAAATAATATTAATTGGATTTGACTGACCAAACTTGTTTCTGGAAGCTGCATTTGTTATGTTGATGTAAAGAACAAAAATTTGTGTTTATTTATTTCTTTTGGTTGATGCTTAGATAATTATTAGAAATAACTTTGACTCCGCCTCCTGTGCCATTTAGATAGGGCTGGTGTGTATAACTGTACCCAGGAGAATTCGCTTCATTTTATGGTAGGTATTCGTTTGGTTTAATTAACATTTCCGTTAAACACATTACATTAAACTCCTGTTTAGAGATCAGAGGTGCTGGTGCAGTTCAGTCTTCTCTATTGTAATGTTATGCAAGTTACTTAAACAACCTTTCTGGTAATTTCTATATTTAGATTTCACTCTGGCAACAGACTTTGTTTGTCTGCTCCCTGGCTTTGGCTCTGGGTAGTCACTGGTTACCAAGTTCTGTTCTGAGTCCATGACTTATCATAGAGAACCTGTGCTTGCTTAGAAATAACAACTTTCAGGGTAAAAGGTCGGTGTACATCAAGACTCTTCTCTGTTCTGCCACCAAGGTGGTGGAATGAACTTCCCCTAGATGTCTGAAAAGCTGTCAGTCACTGCCCAACTTCAAACGACGGGTGAAGATCTTTCCTCTTCCTGAAACACTTATACTAGCACTTTTTCATTGTTTTGTCATATTTAAAAAAGTGCTATAATTCCTGTCAACAGAGTTTTAGGCTGATGGTATCTTAAGTCTGTAATCCCATGAACCAGTGTTGATTTATTCACAGGTAAAGAGATGGATGAACCTGGGAAAAGTGAATGGAAGGATCTCACACCAGTGTAAAATTTTCGTAACGACAAGGATAAAGAGAGAGAACATGTGTGTAGAGGAGGAACAGACTGAGCAGAATTGTGTGTGTGTGTGTGTGTGTGTGTGTGCAGGCACTAAAGATGGCACTGATCCCATACTGGGTTGATCACCTGATACTAGTAAGAAATAGAGATCAGAGAGAAAATAAAGAATAGTTTGGGTCTGATCCTGTAGCATAAAGATAGAAACTCTATTAAATACTAACTAAAGGACAAAGTAATACATGTGATTTGGACTCCTTCTGCTCTGGGCTTTTTCACATCAACTCCTCAAATCCTGTAGATAAATGTGTTCTTGGTTTGCAGACACGGAAATGCAGAAACACTGGAGTCTTCACTCAATTGTTCATCACCATTTAACTCTAGAAGATAAAGAAAAGAATCAGTAACAGAAAACTAGAAGGTGGTGTTTGATGATCAGCAGCAGGTAATTATCTTTGCTTCAAGGAAACCAGGATTTGATTCCAGTGTATCATTTGTCATTCAACATTTCTTCATGCTTATATAATATCTTTGGTAGAACATTTAGTGAAAACAAATGAGAAGGTGCAGAAGATGAAAGAGGAACATGAGCAGATATTTGCATCACATCACTGCACTTCTCCAATCCCAGGCTGTAGAGTTTTTGCTGCTTTTAATAAAGATCACTGCTGTGGAGCTTCTCTCTTGTTCTACATGGATATTAAAGTGCAGACTTTGAGAACAAGCTGAGGGGAATTTTACAGGAATGATAGAAAACATGGTGTGGAGGTGGAGAGATAAAAGCTCTGTCCGAGTGAGGAAACCAGCTGCTTACAGGATATCCAATATTTGTGGCAATAAAAGATGATCATCATCTAATAAATAATGCTAATGTGCATAATAATGCTAATGTAGTAAATAACGCTAATGTAGTAAATAATGCTAATGTTCTAAATAACACTAATGTAGTAAATAACGCTAATGTGCTAAATAACACTAATGTAGGAAATAACGCTAATGTAGTAAATAACTCTAATGTAGTAAATAACACTGATGTAGTAAATAACACTAATGTAGTAAATAACACTAATGTAGTAAATAACTCTAATGTAGTAAATAACTCTAATGTAGTAAATAACACTAATGTAGTAAATAACTCTAATGTAGTAAATAACACTAATGTAGTAAATAACTCTAATGTAGTAAATAACACTAATGTAGTAAATAACACTGATGTAGTAAATAACACTAATGTAGTAAATAACGCTAATGTGCTAAATAACACTAATGTAGTAAATAACGCTAATGCGCTAAATAACGCTAATGTAGTAAATAACGCTAATGTAGTAAATAGCGCTAATGTGCTGAATAACACTAATGTAGTAAATAACACTAATGTAGGAAATAACACAAGTGTAGTAAATAACACTAATGTAGTATATAATGCTAATGTAGTAAATAACACTAATCATTACATCAGTTTCAGTGTTTATATAAAACAGATTATTACTCACTTCAGTGTCTGAAGTTTGTAACATTTATCATCCTTCAGATGAGAGAGAAACTTCACTCCTGAGTCTCCTACTTTATTCCCAGTCAGATTCAGTTCTCTCATGTGTGAGGGGTTTGATCTCAGAGCTGAAGTGAGAGCAGCACAGCCTTCATCTGATACTCCACATTTATTTAATCTGCAGATACACAATGACACACACTTCACTCTATTAGTTTCGTCTCAAGGTTACGAACGTAACCCTAGTTCCCCGAGGGAACGAGGCTGCGTCGGCGCTATGGGAACGCCCCTGCGTGACCACGCTCTGAACCACGTGTGAAATCTAGCCAATAGGCAAGCCGTGGCGTCATAGACAGGCGGCGTCGCGTAAACCAGGAAGCTACAAGATGGCTGTGCGGTGGTAGCGACATTAGCTTCTGCAAGAGAGAAGGTAAGCGCCGCGGGATGCAGGAGTGTGGCATGGAGCGCGGCGTCTCGTTCCCTCGGGGAACTAGGGTTACGTTCGTAACCTTGAGACGTTCCCCTTCAGGAACTCGAGCTGCGTCGAAACGCTATGGGAACGAGTGTCCAATCACGCCACACTGACCAGACCCTGCCAAAGAGTGAGGGCCTCGGCACCAGCACGTAGGACAGAGGAGCCCGGGGTGGCTCTGAGGTCGAGGCCATAGAACCTGACAAAGGCCAGCGGGGTGGACCAACCCGCAGCGTCACAGACGTCCCGGAGTGACACTCATGTGCACCCGGCCGCAGAGGCCGCCACACTCCGGCGGGGCGAGCCCTGACCTCGATCGGGGCGGGGACCAGGACTCGCAGCCGAACAACTGCACCAACCACCTCCAAGGACTCGTCCTGTGGAGATAAGCACCCAGTGCTCGCACTGGACACAGCCGGGTCTCGTAACCCCTGGTCGGGGGCTATAACAGAGGAGGGCAGAATGCCTGTAACACGACACATCGTGTGGGAGCACCCGGCCCCATGTAAGAACACTCTGGGCATGCCAGGGGGCAACTCCAGGTGGGACGAGGCAACTGCCAAGTCCCAGACAGGCACTCCGAGTCGTGTCCCGGGCCACAGCCTCCGGCGCGCGGAGGAAACGTGTCACCAATGGGACCTACCCAGCGAACACGGAAACCCTCAGGGTCGAAGGGTTAACCCTGCGGCAAACTGTACCTGCAAAAACACCAGAACTGAACCGACCGGGCAGTCATCTGGGTCCAAGTCATGGTGCTCACACCGTGGCGCGAACAGTCGCCATCTTGCGGCATACAACCTCCTCATGGAGGGAGTTCTGGAGTGGAGGGGCCTCTACTACCTCGGTAGAGAGAACAGCCGCTACAAACTGAGACCCCTCAGGGGCCACAGGCTCCACAACACCGGGCAGGGTGAACCAGGGTTCCGCCCGCCAACAAGGTGCTACCGGAGGAGACAGACTCCCTACCGCAAAACTTTCCCAGAACTCCCGAGAGCAGCGCAATCGGGGGAAAAGCGTACAGGCGTAGCCTCGGCCAAGACCGTCCCACGGCAGCCACTGTCTCGACAGGGCGCCTGCTCAGGCATCCAACCGTCCGGGATGTAACCGGCTCTAAATGAGAGGAGTTCGTCCGGGACCACAAGAGGACCCCTGCGCCCGTTGCTGCAAGGCGAGACCGAGGTCCCCGGTGGACGATGTACGAGACCACCGCAGCATTGTCCGAGCGGACCAACACATAGCGATCTCTAAGGACTGGGAGAAAGAGTTGTAACCCCAACAACACTGCCAGCACCTCCCGGCAACCTATGTGCCACAAGAGGCGGGCGCTCCACAGACCCTGAGAGGAGTGGCCACTCATGACCGCTCCCACCCCGTGATGGAAGCGCCCGTCGTTAGCGTTACGCGGCGACAAGGAGTCCCTAAACGGGGCCTCGGACAGAACGTAAGGTTCTACCATGCAACCAAGGCTCACGGGCACACCGTGAGACCTTGATGTGATGACACAGACTCCCTCAGGGGAGAACCTACTGCCCGGAGCCACCACTGGAGGGGCCACATGCGGACACTGCCGACATGAGACCCAGCAGCCTCTGGAACTGCCTCACAGTGACCAGGCGGCCTGCCCCTACCCTCCTGACTGCAGTGAGGATGACTACAAACCGGGCGGGAGACAACCGTGCCCGCAACTCGGCCGAGTCCCACACCACGCCGAGAAAGTGGCCCTCCGCGCTGGGAAAGTACACACAACCCGGCGTCTCAGTCCGAACCCCAGTACCTTCATGCAGGCGGAACAGCACCTCAATGCCAAACCGCCAGGTGCTCTAACGAGCCACCATCAACCAATCGTTGATATAATACAGAACGCGGATGCCCTGAAGCCGCAGCGGGGTCAGTGCTGCGTTCACGCACTCTGTGAAGGCACGGGTGAGGCGCTAGGCCGCACGGAAGGACCGATATTGGTAAGCTTAGCCCGAAAGCAACCTCAGGAACCTCCGTGCGCGGTGAAGGACGGCTGCATGGGAGCATGCAACCTCCAGATCTAGCGTATGACAAATCAGTCCTTGGACTTGACCTGAGACACGACCTCTCTAAACGAGAAACCTGAACCCGAGCCCCAAAAGTGAGTGGTTCAAGTAGCAGAGATCCAGAATGGGACGCAACCCACCGTCCTTCTTGAACAACGAAGCACGGGCTGTAGCAGCCTGACTCGCAAACTGAGAGGGAACCACCTCGATGGCCCCTTTCCCCAGGAGTGTGCGCACTTCCTGTTCCAGGACCAGAGCCTGCACGGGTCCCGCCAGGGCGGGACACACCCCGTCGAGCCGGGGAGGAGAAGATGCGAACCGAATCGCGCAACCCTTCTTCACAGTACGCAGGACCCCGAGAGACTCCAGGCAGCCCTAAGACTGACAAAGTCTCCACAGGAGAACCAACCCCTCGGGGCTGGCCCCCGACCCACTCAGAGTGGCGGTGCTCTGCAGCCGACCACACCTCCTGAGAGGCGGCGGAACCCCCCGTCCGCAGCGATCATGCGGGCGGAATACGGGGAGCAAACCGCTGGAGAAGCTGCGCCCTGAACACGACCCGTGGCAGGGCTAACAGACAGTCCTCCTGAACCCAAACGGCAGGAGCAGCGTACTGCGGCCGTTGAAGCCTCCTGAGAGGCGGCGGAACCCCCCGTCCGCAGCGATCATACGGGCGGAATACTGGGAGCAAACCGCTGAGAAGCTGCGCCTGAACACAACCCGTGGCAGGGCTAACAGACAGACCTCCTGAACCCGAACGGCAGGAGCAGCGTACTGCGGCCGTCGAAGCCCCCTGAGAGGCGGCGGATGACTCTCATCCGCAACGAACTGTCGAGCGGAAATAAGGGAGTTAACCGCCAGAGGGAGGCAGCGTCCCGAACACCCTGTGGCAGGGCCGACAGACCGGCCTCCCGGCGGTGCCAGGGAGGGACGAGCACCGTAGCATGAGGTGCGCACCGCCCTCCAAAATGCAAGCCATCAGGCCTACGCACCATAGCCCGTTCACCAGAGGCGGGGCGACCCTCAGGCCGTCAGCCTCCTCGGGCCTAGAGAGTCGCCAGGGCCCCTAGGACCGCCCGCGAGTCGGGTGGCAACACTCTCTCACCGGGCCATCTCGCTGTGCCTGGACGTACCAGGGCGCGGCTGCCGCTGAGCAGCTCCATCGGAGCAGCGAGGAACTACCACTGAAATGCCACCGCGGCCTCCTGAACCCGCCAGCAATCACCCTTACCCACAGCGTCACCAGGTCAGGCCAGGAGGGACACCATGACGCTCAGAAGGAAGCTCGCATCATCCCCCATAGCAGGCCAGCCTGGTATGCCTGCAACACACTCATCGTGTGGAAGCAACCTGTAGCCTGACCTGCCGCGCAGCGCTACCCACCAGAGCCAAGCGGCGCTCGTAGGCAAACCGATAGCCGTCACAGACGCAACACTCGGGGAGAGATAGCTAGCTAGCATCTCCACCACAAGCGGCAACGTCCCGTAGCCGCGCCACGCAGATCCAATAACATTCGCGCACAGCGAAAGAACATCGGAAAAGCATGCGCGTCACGGGCCTCCCAGGACCCAGACACCTCGGTGCGCAGATCAGGGGAGGCGCTGAGGCTGTGACACAGTGCAGGAAACGCACAACCAGCTCACTGGCGCGCGCTGCTCCCGCCACCACGACCGGCCAAGCTAATCCAGCTCGGACCGGCCCGTGCCACGACCACAAGGAGCTCCATATACAGCACAGGCTGTGAGGAGTCCGCAGGCTCGCCAGCATCCACCAGCTCAACCTCCTCGGAGAGAGACATGTAATGCTGCGCCCGCACCGGGAGAAGAAGCAGCCGCCAGGCATGCTTCCCCTAATATCCCGAAATTTCATCCACCTCGGAGGAAGAAATACAGAGCACCGCGTCACACACACGGAAAAGAACCGATACCAAGCGGCGCTCTCCCGGGGGCGGGAGCTCGGCTAGCAGCCGGGGCGCATAGCCACGGCTAAAGCTAACAGCCGATACCATCGAGAGCCAAAGCCTCTAGGGAGAGCGCCACCTCGGAGAGCGCTCTCTGAAATTCTCCCACCTCGGAGGAAGAATACGGAGCACCGCGAACGCACCGGGGAAGAACCGTCTCCAAACGAGCGCTCTCCCCGGGGAACGGGAGCTCGGCTAGCAGCCGGGAGCGCATAGCCACACGGCTAAAAGCTAACAGCCGATACCATCGAGAGCCAAAGCCTCGAGGGAGAGCGCTCACCTCGGAGAGCGCTCTCTGAAATTCTCCCACCTCGGAGGAAGAATACGGAGCACCGCGAACGCACCGGGGGAAGAACCGTTACCAAACGAGCGCAATCCCCGGGGAACGGGAGCTCGGCTAGCAGCCGGGAGCGCATAGCCACACGGCTAAATGCTAACAGCCGATACCATCGAGAGCCAAAGCCGCGAGGAAGAGCGCTCACCTCGGAGAGCGCTCCCGTCACCCACCTCGGAGGAAGAATACGGAGCACCGCGAACGCACCGGGGGAAGAACCGTTTCCAAACGAGCGCAATCCCCGGGGAACGGGAGCTCGCCTCGCAGCCGGGAGCGCATAGCCGCACGGCTAAAATGCTAACAACCGATACCCTCGAGCCGACTAAGCACGCTCCTAAGCTAAGCAAACAACACATCGGCTGCGTGTCACCCCGAAATGAATCGGGCAAGCAGGAGACACGCAGACAGAATTTTGCCTGCATATAAGCTCATGACTGCACAGATAACACACTCAAAGCGCTTACCTGAACTAGCAGAAGCTAATGTCGCTACCACCGCACAGCCATCTTGTAGCTTCCTGGTTTACGCGACGTCGCCTGTCTATGACGTCACGGCTTGCCTATTGGCTAGATTTCACACGTGGTTCAGAGCGTGGTCACGCAGGGGCGTTCCCATAGCGTTCGACGCAGCTCGAGTTCCTGAAGGAACTACACATTACACATCCTTTGTGTTTGTTCCACTACAAAGAGAGAGAGAGAGAGAGAGAGAGACTTTTTTTTTACACTCCTTTATTTACCATAACACTCAACATAAGTCAAGTTATGTTCTGGATAGCATCAGGTAATTAAAGTCAAATAAATAGAGAAATAGTCAAATATAATGGATAAATAAATAAATAAATAAATAAATAAATAAATAAATAAATAAATAAATAACATTATAAAGACATCAATAAAACAAGACAATGAGAGTTAAAAGATGGGAGTTGGTGTAACTGTTTAGCTGCGCTTTGGTGCAAAGTACAACTCTTTTTCTTTTAAGAAACAAAGAGCTTCTCCACAACACCACACAGCCTCAAACATCTTCAGATCCCATATACTCTTGTAAAAGTTAAAATCAACAACAATTTTGGATTTTGTAAGCCTGGAAAGGATTCTAATGGCATCACAGTCAGTGTTTTGAGCCATTTTGTTTTTTTCTGCTCAGGTATATTGCTTTTTTTGCTTGACCAAAAATAATAATAAGTCAATAAATAATAAATCAACTGACACATAAACCTGTTTCTCCTGATGTACTTAAAACCCAGAATAAAACACTGTAAAGTAAAAGTCACATTAAAAAAACTTAAAATACCTTTTTTTTAAAAGTGACTGTAATCTGAAGCAGTGTATAAAAGCATGAAAAACAGTCTCTCTCTGTGAACAGAATGGACAGTCTTGTAAGACATTGGGGTCTAAAACAGAAATAAAAGAGTTCACAGAGATAATGCAGTGTAAAATCCTCCACTGAAGGTCGGCAGCTTTTTTAATTAATGGTGGTTTGTACAGTGCCCTCCACTCTGGTTTAAAATTATTGTTAAAACCAAAAACATTTCTCCACTGGGTGTCTACCCTCCCACTCAGTTTTTTCTTGTTTAAAACTTTAACACAGGCCCTGTAGAGAAGCTTCCCTGACACTGTCCCAAAGTTAACCTCCCCTTCACCCCTGCACTCTGGGAGGGGGCCACCACATTCATAGAGGACAGGAACGATATCCAGCCAGGGAAAGGGTTCCTCCTCTGTAGAGCCAATCTCACTGATTATGTAATCCTTTAGATGGACACACTACTCTGTTGTTAGTGTGGACCTCCAGCGGTGTAGGAGCTGGTTAGCGATGCGCAGAGAATGGAGTCTCATACGTGCTGCCAAGTCCTCCCCTCATGACAGGCCTGTCCCTGCAATGTTCACCAGCTCCCGGAGTGTGACGATCTTAGAGGAAATCAAAGCTCTGGACAGTGTGGGGGTGGTCGCCCTGGAGATGTTTAGACAAATCCCATAGACCAGGAGCTCCTCCAGCAGCCAGTGTAGTGTTTCACAGACTTTGTTTGGTTCAACCTACATACAGTATTGTTAAAAATAATAGCAGTACAATGTGACTAACCAGAATAATCCAGGTTTTTAGTATATTTTTTATTGCTACGTGGCAAACAAGTTACCAGTAGGTGCAGTAGATTCTAAGAAAACAAACACGACCCAGCATTCATGATATGCACGCTCGTAAGGCTGTGCAATTGGGCAATTAGTTGAAAGGGGTGTGTTCAAAAAATAGCAGTGTGGCATTCAATCACTGAGGTCATCAATTTTGTGAAAAAACAGGTGTGAATCAGGTGGCCCCTATTTAAGGATGAAGCCAGCACTTGTTGAACATGCATTTGAAAGCCTGAGGAAAATGGGTCATTCAAGACTTTGTTCAGAAGAACAGCGTACTTTGGTATAAAAAGTTGATTGGAGAGGGGAAAACCTATAAAAAGGTGCAAAAAATTACAGGCTGTTCAGCTAAAATGATCTCCAATGCCTTAAAATGGAGAGCAAAACCAGAGAGACGTGGAAGAAAATGGAAGACAACCATCAAAATGGATCGAAGAATAACCAGAATGGCAAAGGATCAGCCAATGATCAGCTCCATGATGATCAAAGACAGTCTGGAGTTACCTGTAAGTACTGTGACAGTTAGAAGACGTCTGTGTGAAGCTAATCTATTTTCAAGAATCCCCCGCAAAGTCCCTTTGTTAAAAAAAAACGCCTGTGCAGAAGAGGTTACAATTTGGCAAAGAACACATCAACTGGCCTAAAGAGAAATGGAGGAACATTTTGTGGACTGATGAGAGTAAAATTGTTCTTTTTGGGTCCAAGGGCCACAGACAGTTTGTGAGACGACCCCCAAACTCTGAATTCAAGCCACAGTACAAAGTGAAGACAGTGAAGCATGGTGGTGCAAGCATCATGATATGGGCATATTTCTCCTACTATGGTGTTGGGCCTATTTATCGCATACCAGGGATCATTGATCAGTTTGCATATGTAAAAAATACTTGAAGAGGTCATGTTGCCTTATGCTGAAGAGGACATGCCCTTGAAATGGTTGTTTCAACAAGACAATGACCCCAAACACACTAGTAAACGAGCAAAGTCTTGGTTCCAAACCAACAAAATTAATGTTATGGAGTGGCCAGCCCAATCCCCGGACCTTAATCCAATCGAGAACTTGTGGGGTGATATCAAAAATGCTGTTTCTGAAGCAAAACCAAGAAATGTAAATGAGTTGTGGAATGTTGTTAAAGAAGCATGGAGTGGAATAACAGCTGAGAGGTGCCACAAGTTGGTTGACTCCATGCCACACAGATGTGAAGCAGTTTTAAATATTAGTTTAGTGATTCACAGGATTGCTAAATCCTAGAAACAAAAATGTTTGTAAAAAATAGTTTTGAGTTTGTACAGTCAACGGCATACACTGCTATTTTTTTAAACACACCCCTTTCAACTAATTGCCCAATTGCACAGCCTTAAGCGCGTGCATATCATGAATGCTGGGTCTTGTTTGTTTTCTGAGAATCTACTGCAACAACTGGTAACTTGTTTGCCACATAGCAATAAAAAATATACTAAAAACCTGGATTATTCTGGTTAGTCACATGGTACTGCTATTATTTTGAACAATACTGTATGTGAGCAGACATAAGCGTCACATCAACAAAGCTCCTCATAGATCCAGTTTAACTGACGAACACCTTGGATCTATCCTGAGAATTGCCACAACAAAACTTAATCCAGACTTTGATGAACTGGCAAATTAAGGAGATCAACAACACTGTTCCTACGGAAACTGAACTTGATTTTTCCTGCTGTGTTTATTTAAAAACAATTTGTACAATGAGCCTTGCATATTCATGCTTTGCTACATGTTACAGTCCAAATCTCTAATGTAATATACATATATACACCCACCAGCCACTTAATTAAGTACACCTGTCCAACTGCACATTAACGCAAATTTCTAATCAGCCAATCACATGGCAGCAACTCAATGCATTTAGGCATGTAGACATGGTCAAGACGATCTGGTGCAGTTCAAACCAAGCGTCAGAATGGGGAAGAAAGGTGATTTAAGTGACTTTGAATGTGGCATGGTTGTTGGTGCCAGACGGGCTGGTCTGAGTATTTCAGAAACTGATCTACTGGGATTTTCACGCACAACCATCTCTAGGGTTTACAGAGAATGGTCCGAAAAAGAGAAAATATCCAGTAGGCGGAAGTTCTGTGGGTGCAAATGCCTTGTTGATGCCAGAGGTCAGAGGAGAATGGCCAGACTGGTTCGAGCTGATAGAAAGGCAACAGTAACTCAAATAACCATTTGTTACAACCGAGGTGTGCAAAAGAGCATCTCTGAACGCACAACATGTCGAACCTTGAGGCGGATGGTCTACAACAGCAGAAGACTACACTGGGTGCCACTCCTGACAGCTAAGAACAGGAAACGTCTCTAGGTTACGACCGTAACCGTAGTTCCCCGAGGGAACGAGACGCTGTGTCAAAACGCTATGGGAACGCTCCCATAGGGTTCCCATAGCGTTTCGACGCAGCTCGAGTGCCTGAAGGGGAACTGAGGCTACAATTTGCACAGCTCACCAAAATTGGACAATAGAAGATTGGAAAAACATTGCCTGGTCTGATGAGTCTCAATTTCTGCTGTGACATTCGGATGGGGCAGAATTTGGGTCAGAATTTAGCATCAACAACATGAAAGCATGGATCCATCCTGCCTTGTATCAACGGTTCAGGCTGGTGGTGCTGGTGTAATGGTGAGGGGGATATTTTCTTGGCACACTTTGGGCCCATTAGTACAAATTGAGCATCGTGTCAACGCCACAGCCACAGCCTACTGTTCACTGTACTCAAATGGCCTCCACAATCACCAGATCTCAATCCAATAGAGCACCTTTGGGATGTGGTGGAATGGGAGATTTGCATCATGGATTTGCAGCCGACAAATCTGCAGCAACTGCATGATGCTATCATGTCAATATGGACCAAAATCTTTGAGGAATGTTTCCAGTACCTTGTTGAATCTATGCCACGAAGGATTAAGGCACTTCTGAAGGCAAAAGGGGGTCCAACCAGGTACTAGTAAGGTGTACCTAATAAAGTGGCCGGTAAGTGTGTGTGTGTGTGTGTATGTATGTATGTATGTATTGTTTAAAATAATAGCAGCACAATGTGACTAACCAGAATAATCCAGGTTTTTAGTATATTTTTTTATTGCTACGTGGCAAACAAGTTACCAGTTGGTGCAGTAGATTCTCAGAAAACAAACATGACCCAGCATTGTAAAATAAAATATACTAAAACCTGGAACCTGGTTAGTCACATTGTACTGCTGTACTGTGTGTGTGTGTGTGTGTGTGTGTGTGTGTGTATATATATATATATATATATATATATATATATATATATATATATATATATATATATACACACACACACACACACACACATACATACAGTATTGTTCAAAATAATAGCAGTACAATGTGACTAACCAGGTTCCAGGTTTTTAGTATATTTTTATTTTTACAGAAGTGATACCAGGATACCGGGCAGGATATATATATATATATATATATATATATATATATATATATATATATATATATATATATATATATATCCTGGCCCGTATCCTGGTATCACTTTCCTTCTTTCTAAATCTCTGGAACCAACTGTCTGTCTATCTCTCACAGATCAACCTCCATGATCCGAACCAGTCTGGGTTCAAAGCGGCACATTCTACAGAGACAGCCCTTTTGGCTGTTTCTGAGAAACTACATGCTGCTCGGTCAGCCAAGCTGTCATCTGTACTTATCTTTCTGGATCTTTCAGCAGCATTTGACACAGTCAACCACAAGACACTTTTGTCAACCCTCAAGAGGTATCTGCGGAACAGCATGGGAATGGTTTGCTTCCTACCTGGAGGGTTGCTCATACCAGGTAACATGGAGGGGATCCACATCTGCCCCATGCAGACTCACCACTGGTGTCCCACAAGGCTCTGTACTTGGTCCCCTCCTTTTCTCCCTCTATACCCACTCCATTGGTGAAGTCATATCCTCACATGGGTTTTCTCATCACTGCTATGCAGATGATATTTAACTCATCTTTTCTTTCCCTCCATCAGATACCACAGCTTCCGCTGGGATCTCAGCATGCTTGTCAGACATATCTTAATGGATGAGTGCTCACCAACTTATACTCAACCCCAGCAAAACAGAACTGCTGGTCATCCCAGGTGATTCATCCCCAGGTCAAGATCTCCAAATAACACTTCATGACTCTCTGCTCTCCCCTTCAGCCACTGCTCGTAACCTTGGGGTAATTATGGACAATGAACTGTCTTTTTTCCCACATGTCGCTAATGTTGCTCGTTCTTGTCGATTTCTTCTCTATAACATCCGAAGGATTCGACCATTTCTGTCCATACAGGCTGCCCAGGTGCTTGTTCAGTCTCTTGTCATTTTAAGACTTGACAACTGCAACTCTCTGCTCTCAGGTCTCCCCCTGAACGCTATTCGTCCACTGCAAATTATCCAAAACGCAGCAGCACAACTTGTGTTCAATCAGCCCAAGTTTTCCACACCACCCCACTGCTGCGCTCCTTCACTGGCTTCCAGTAGCTGCACGTATCAGATTCAAAACACTGATGCTTGCCTACAAGGCCAAAAATAGACCAGAACCATCTTACCTCAGTGACTACATCACATCTCTCACTGCACCACGCTGTCTGAGATCCTCCAGCACTGCTCGACTGGTACCACCTTCTTTCAGAATGAGAGGTAAGTACACTTCAAGGCTCTTCTCTGTTCTGGCACCGAGGTGGTGGAATGAACTTCCCCTAGATGTCTGTACAGCAGAGTCCCTGATTATCTTTAAGCGACGACTGAAGACCTACCTCTTCCTGAAATACCTAAATTAGCACTTTCCAAGTTTGTAGAATTCGAGTTATATTTATATTAAGTGTATAATCTTGCGTACCAGTGTAGATTTATTAATTACTAGAGATTTAAAGCACTTTTGTACGTCGCTCTAAGGGCGTCTGCTAAATGCCGCAAATGTAAATGTAAATGTGAGCGTACACACAGATAAAAACAAAAACCTCATTCTCATAAAAAGCATTTACTTTTAAAAGCCTCCCATTTAAAATGTCCTCTATAGTGTAAGAAACAGGAATAAAATTGCGATTAAAAAGCAAGGCAACACCACCACTAAGAACCACTTAAAACTCGCAATGTGTGTCCTGTTCAGTCACGGGGCTTTCAGCAGCGGGCCGAGCTGAAGCTGCAGCGGGAACGGCTCCAGCAGGTTCAGCTGCTTCCTCCCCCCGGCGCTTGGAAATACTGGGGTCTTTCGGGACAGGCGCAAACAAGATGTCTTATATGACCACATTTGCTTGGTCTGGGCTTCCTTCACCTCACAAGCCTGAGCTCCCTTAGCTCCCACAGCCTCTACCTGATCTCCTTCTTCACTTCCCTTACTGGTCTTTTCACTTTCTTCTCTAACTTTACCATTCACACCACTGACCATTACACTCACATCACTGACCATCATACTCACATCACTGACCATCACACTCACATCATGGACCATCACACTTACATCACTGACCAAGAAAGAAAAGGAGAAACATGTAAAGTGAGATCTATGAAATCTGAATGTGGAGTAAAAGAAGCTGTAGGTTCTTCAGCTCCAGACAGTATTTTCAGGTGTTAATCTACTGGAAATACAGATTTAATGCTGCAGGTTTAATTGGACTTTTGAGCTGCAATAAAAGTCACAACAGCTCAATTCTACACTGAGGGATTTTTGTAGCTTGTTAGATATTAGATCATCTTCTCTTTCTTCATTATTCTACCTCGTCACAGTCACATTTATATCAACACTTTTGTACATTTATTAGATATTAGAAACTAAAACAATACAAAAACCAATAAAAAGTGATGATTATAAAAATAAAAAAAAAATAGATCAACACTAATTTAAACTAACAAACAAAACTAATAAAAATAAAAACTTCCTCCTCAGAACATTGATGCTGAACCTAAAAGCTCTGCTTCAGTCTCACTATTGGAGAATGTGTGTTACTGAGGAGCAGGTCATGTGACTCTCAGAGAGATGATCTTAC
>NC_060906.1:2301507-2381507 GCF_014805685.1 Silurus meridionalis | reverse complement strand
CATTCTTACATTCTAAAAAGTGACCAGTACTTCCCTCCAAGTCTGGAGACAGAGAAAGCTTAGTAAAAGGGTCCTCTTCATCCGGCTGTTCAGAACCTCCACAGTACTCCACTAACATTTGTTGTTCCACTGGTGGGAAAGCAGAGTTCCACCCCTGAAGTAGTCATGCCACGATCCGCATTGATCTCGATCCCAGCCGGGCAGATACTCCAATGGCGTTCTTGAGCTCTGGTCCAGCCAGGTCCACCAGGTGTCTCAACGTTTTTAGACCAGTTGCTAGTAGAGTCTGGGTGAGGGGACTGCGTGCAATGTCCAGATGAGCTCCATAGATCAGGGGCTCCTGAAGTAGTCAGTGTAGTGAGTTTGTGCCTTTGGCTTTCTCTGTCTTAAAATAGTACTGGTCACACATTTCCAACTTAAAGACATCGAACCGCTTAAAAATCTCTGTAAAAACTGTAAACGAAAAGCAGCAGTTCTGCTCTGTAGGTGCACTACGTCCTGCCCACCTTCATCCTTGGGTAGGTACAAGACTCTTTGGGGCACCCAGTGTCCCAGAAAAAGTCTAAAAACATCGACTGAATTCTTAATAAAAGTGTTACAGGTGGGTCTATACACTTTGTGCCAAAGGGAGGATGCTGCCAGGTTGTTTATAATCAGCATGCGTCCTCTGTAGGACATCTTAGGTAACAGCCATTTCCATTTATCTAAGCGACCTTTTATTTTCGAGACTGTCTCTTCCCAGTTTTTGTGCATGAAGGTCTCTTCCCCCAGGTAAACTCCCAGATATTTAAAACCCGGCAGTTCGGGCATGCTAGACGACCAACGCCCGACCAGAAGGGCCACGCTTTTATCCCAGTTAATCTTGGCCGAGGAAATTATGCCATAGTCCCTGTAGAGTCTATTCAGTGTGTCGATGTAGGTCTGTTGGTCAATAACTACTACTATGTCGTCAGCATATGCTGACAAACGGAGAGTGGTCCCATAACCAGGAAATGAGAAACCTTTCAGTTCACTTCTTAGCCTGTTCAAAAACAGTTCTATGGCTAGGGTGTAGAGCAGGGGTCCCCAAACTTTTTCCAGTGAGGGCCACATAACTTTTCCCTTCTCTGATGGGGGCCAGGGTCAGTTTCTAACAGAAAAAGTGTGATAATCGCGGGATCCCTAAATGTAATAATTTATTGATTTCCAGAAAACATGCTGACACTCCAGCGCACCACACATATCCAAATATTAATAACCCTTTCTGAGATCAAATAAACCTCTCTGGGTTCTTCACAGAATAAAATAACGCAGAAAATATATAGGCTAATAACACTATTTATGAAATCAATAAAAATCAAATAAACCTCTCTGGGTTCTTCACAGAAAGAAAGTTATGCTGTGCCGTGCACAATCCTAGGTAAAAGTTCAACTTCACTTGTCAGAGCAGAATCTCAAATGTCTCTCAAAGTTCTTGTGTTCTTTCCTTATAATCCAATTTTGTAGGTTCCATAGGCTAGCCCAGTAGACACCACTGTAGGCTCTCTCATCAACTTCCTCTGAAAACCACAAAGCAAGCAGGCTAAGAAACCGAACTAAGTGATACAGCACCTACACAGCACAATACATTTCAATACCAGTATGGTTGTGGAGATGGATTTTATCCCAATAGATTTTATTATGATTATATTTGTTCATACTCAGAATGACTAATTTAAGTCAGAAAAGTGAGCTTACCTATGTACTGTATGTTCATCAGTGTGAATTGTGAGCCTGCATCTGGCTGGTGAGAAGTTGAATGTCCGGTTCCATTCTAGTCACAGCCAGTCTCAAACACAGATGCAAATGTTCATCTGTCAATCTTGATCTCGTTGGAGTTTTCAGGAGTTTCATGCGTGAAAAGGTTTGCTCGCAGATATACGTGCTGCCAAAAAGTGTGGACATCTTCATTGCGTGTTTTTTTATGTTAGGGTAGGTGTCATTTGGGAGGGCGGCATAGAAGTCAATGGGACTGTTGGGCTTGAATGCGTCTTTCAGAACATCACAGTTCTGTAACTCGGCCAGCTCAAACTGATAAGAAGGCTGGGCTTCATCGATGTCGGCAACAAAAGGGTTCTGAAAAAGACGGATTTCTTTTGCATGAACATGTAGTTCACGGAATCGTACACCAAACTCCGCCTTCAGTATTTAAAGTGCTTCCACACACTTTTCACCTGGGAACGCGACAGCTGGCTTCTCTGCAGAAAAGCTTTGGGTAGCAGGGAGATGGGTGAAGTTGTGCTTTTTCACTTGTTCCAAAACCAGCGCTAGT
Organism: Silurus meridionalis; assembly: GCF_014805685.1. Lineage (NCBI taxonomy): Eukaryota > Metazoa > Chordata > Actinopteri > Siluriformes > Siluridae > Silurus > Silurus meridionalis. The sequence goes on along the minus strand of NC_060906.1, from coordinate 2,379,217 downwards.
TTCACCTCAAATGCTTTTATGTGGGAATACATGTCGCAAATGAGTTTCCCCTTCCCTTGTAGCTGCAAGTTAAGGCCGTTCAGCATTTCTGTCACGTCTGTTAAAAATGCGAGGTGCCATTTCCATGCTGGGTCGATCAGCTCTGGGACCGTTTTGCCTTTTAACTGAAGAAATGCGTTAATTTCAGGTAGCAGCTCGTAAAAACGCCTCAAAACTTTGCCGCGGCTTAACCATCGGATCTCTGTGTAGTACAGCACATCTCCGTACGCAGACTCTAGTTCAGACAAGAATTGTTGGAACTGCCTGTGTTTAAGTCCATTTGCTCTGATGTTTATGCACGATACCACAACCTTCATGACAGAATCCCACTTCAACACTTTGCAGCACAGCGCTTGCTGGTGAATTAGGCAGTGTATTTGTAGCAGGGCGGTGAGACCCCGTTCTTCCATCTCCCGGTTCATGCGTCCTATTAAACTCCGAGATGCGCCCACCATACTAGGGGCTCCGTCAGTCGTGATGCTGGCAAGCTTTGCCCAGTCCAGATCCAACTGTTGCATGGTTTGACATACTTTGTCGAAAATATCCTTCCCAGTCGTAGTGCCTTTCAGGCTTTGTAGGGCTGCCAGCTCCTCGCACATCTCAAAGTTTGCGGTAACTCCACGAATAAAAATAAGTAGCTCCGCGGTGTCCTGCACATCCGTGCTCTCATCCAGTGCTAATGAAAAAAAGTCAAAAACTTTAGTCTTCTGCTGCAGCTGGGCATACACATTACCCCCAATTTCTTCAACGCGTCTGGTAATTGTACTTGCCGACAGACTCACGGCATTAGAGACATCTTTCTTCTCGGGACATACCTCCTCCATGACAACATTGAAACATTTCTTGACAAACTCTCCTTCGGTGAAAGGTTTACCGCAGCTTGCTATCAGCTGAGCAACACGGAAGCTAGCCCGAAATGATGCTTGGTTTAGCTGAGTTTGGCGTACAAATGTAGTCTGCTGAGCTAACAGTCCAGTTTTTAGCTTTGAGATTTTTTCTGCTCGCATTTGGCCTTGCAAGCTAGCATACTTGTCTTTGTGACGGGATTCATAGTGTCGGCGCAGGTTGTATTCTTAACAGCTTTTTCTTTGATTTGAACAAAAAAATAATCCTGTGTCCACTGCGGGTTAAAGACCCTGCATTCTGAATCAATTTTTCTCTTACCAAACCTTTTTGCCATTATTCCGTTCTGGGGAGTCATGTTCACGTTCTATGACTGGGGTATGGGTGGCCATAAAGGTAAAAACATGCCGGGGCAAAGTGAGGTCGAAGTAGCATTTTTTTCCGTCTATGATATTATTCAGGGGCCGGGTCAAATGTAGAAGCGGGCCGAACCAAAAGCTTTGAGAGTTTTCTAAAAAAAAAATCACGTTCCACTCTGTCGAACGCCTTCTCCTGGTCTATGGAGATCAGACCCATTTTCAGGCCGAACAATTTTGAAGCACTTATAAGATCCCGAACCAGCGAGATGTTGTCACAAATCGACCTCCCAGGTACACAGTCTGATCAGAATGAATAACTTTCTCCAGAACGCTTCCCAGTCTGGTGGCTAAAACCTTATAGAGCAGTTTATAGTCGCTGCATAACAGGGACACAGGTCTCCAGTTTTGTATGTATGTTAGGTCTCCTTTTTTAGGGAGTTGTGTAAGGACTGCCCTCCTGCAACTCAGTGGAAGCAAACCCCCAGCTAAACTGTTGTTAAGGACTTCCAGCAAGTCCTCCCCACAACGGCCCAGAAGCACTTGTAGAACTCTGCTGGAAGTCCATCAATACCCAGTGCCTTCCCACTCTCTGTACCATGTAGGGCTTTAAGAAGCTCCACTGAGTGCTGCATCGAGGTGTTCAGGGACTTTATGCAGTCCTCCTAGGAAGACCTGCTCTGTGACCTGGTCCACTTCGAGCTCGCTGGTGTAAAGCTTCTCATAAAAACTAACTGCTCTCTTGTATTTTGGTGGAATCGGATAAAATGTCCCCGGTTTCAGATCGCAGGCTGTGGATAAAACGTTTCTGGCCATTCTTTTTCTCGAGGTAAAAAAAAAAAAACGTAGACAGTGCATTCATCTTTTCCGCATTCTGGAAGAGTGATCTTATTAGCGCACTTTGTACTTTCAACCCTAGGAGGTCAGACAGCTTCTTCTTCTTAGCGCTACATGTGTCTAGACACGGTCCTGATCTCCCGCGGGCTGTAAAAGGCTGTGGAGTTCTATGATTTCATGTTTTAATTGATGTACTGACTGAGCCAACTCTCTTGTGACATTGCAGTGTACTGTTGACATAACTGTTTGGTGTGTACTTTGCCCAGGTCCCACCACTGCTGTAAGGAGGTAAAGTGTTTCTTATCCTTGTTAAAATTTTTCCAAAAATTTTTTAAAATATCCGTAAAATGTTTATCATGTAAAGAGCTGTGTTAAAATGCCAGTATGCACTTCTTGGTTTAATAGAATTTAAAACTGCCATGCAGGAAACCAAACTGTGGTCTGAGAGACCAACAGGGCTGATAAAACAAGTCATTTATAAAAAAATTTTAAATGATGTTAAAAAACATAAAACCTGTCCAACCTAGCCAACAACATAAAATTGTTGCGGGCATGAGCCCATGTTTCCTGTCTCTGAGAGCTATGAAATGACCGCCATGTGTCGCTTAAACCATTTTTTTTTGGAGAATCTGAGTAAAACGTGTACGGGAAGGCATGTGGGGTTCAATATGGTTGCGGTTACTGCTGTCTACCCTACAGTTAAAATCTCCACCAACAAATAAAAATTCTTCATTCTTTTGAGATTTTCCTGCCCCTCGTTTTTGCTTTCTGCATTTTTTGGTTTCGGTTTTGATCTTCCGGTTTTTTTTTTTCGGATTCGCGCCGTGCCGCCAGTCATGGTATTTTTGATTTTCCCTATTTTCTATTCACAGACTGTCTCTCTCTCTCTCTCTCTCTCTCTCTCTCTCTCTCAGCTTTTCTCCCGCTCGACACTTTGTTTTTGTGTGTTTTTGTGGATTACTTCAGCCTGATGGTCATAACATTATCAAGGATTCTTCACATCCCACTCATAAACTGGTTAACCTCCTTCCATCACAAAGGAGATACAGGAACTTCCGCACCAGAACCAGCAGGTTCAGGGACAGCTTTTTTCCATCCACCATCACACTACTGAACTCTACACTACACCGCTAATCACTACAAAATAAAACACTGTATATAACCTCTGTACTATACATGTACATATTACATACTTTTCTATTACTCATTACATTTGCACTATTTTTATCTATGTATCTTTATATCATTACTGTACATTCTGCCCAACATTTCATTCATTTGTGTATAAAACCTGTGTGTATATATATATATATATATATATATATATATATATATATATATATATATATATATATATATATATATATATATATATATATATATATATATATATATATATACACAGTGCCCTCCACAATTATTGTTAAATAAATTATTGTTTAAGATGTGGTCGTGGACTTCTAAAAATTCTCCTTTTTTTAAAAACAACATAGAACCCAAATGCAAAAAAAGAGAAAAATCCAACCTTTCATTTAAGTACATAACTTTGGTGGTAAAAAATCATACATTTAGAAAAAAAAAACTTGAAATCATGTGTCCCACAATTATTGGCACCTAACAATTCCTCTGAAAAATGTAATTGTTTTTTTTTTAAATATATTTTTCTGTAGTTGCTAAGGTTGGTCAGGGTATCTAGGGACTTTTAATTAGTAATTCATGATTTCCTGTTTCCTGGGGTATAAATATGACGTGACACAGAGGCCTAATTCTCTTACCCATTTGTCAACATGGCAAAGACAAGAGAACACACCATTCAAGTAAGGCAGATGTGTCGACCTTCATAAGTCAGGCAATGGCTACAAGAAAATAGCCACTCGCCTTAACTTGCCGGTATCTACAGTCAGAGGAATCATTAAGAAGTTTAAAACAACTGGAACAGTGACAAACAAGGCTGGAAGAGGTCCCAAGTTTATCTTGCCACAACGCACAGTGAGGAGGATGGTAAGAGAAGTAAAAAAATTTCCCAAGCTCACCGTCACAGAATTGCATCAAAGAGTGGCATCTTGGGGTCACAGAGTCTCCAAAACAACCATCAGACGCTCTCTACATGCCAACAAGCTGTTTGGGAGGCATGCAAGGAAAAAGCCTTTTCTCACTAACACTCACAAACGTAAACGTCTGGAGTTTGCTAAGCGGTACTGGGACTTCAACTGGGATCGTGTGCTTTGGTCAGATGAGACTAAGATTGAGCTTTTTGGCAACAAACACTCTAAGTGGGTCTGGCGTAAAACAAAAGATGAGTATGCCGAAAAGCACCTCATGCCCACCGTGAAGTATGGTGGAGGATCTGTGATGCTGTGGGCCTGTTTCTCTTCCAAAGGCCCTGGGAACCTTGTTAGGGTGCATGGCATTATGAACGCTTTGAAGTACCAGGATATTTTAAATAAAAACCTGATGGCCTCTGCCAGAAAGCTGAAGATGGGTCGTCATTGGGTCTTTCAGCAGGATAATGATCCAAAACATGTGGCAAAATCTACACAAAAGTGGTTCAGCAGTCACAAACTCAAGGTCCTCCCATGGCCATCTCAGTCCCCAGACCTCAACCCAATCGAAAACCTGTGGGGCGAGCTAAAGAGAAGAGTGCATAAGAGGACCCAGGACACTGGATGATCTAGAAAGATTGTGCAAAGAAGAATGGTCAAAATCCTCTCTCTGTGTTCTCCAATCTTGTGAAATGTTATAGGAGGAGATTAAGTGCTGTCTTGTTGGCAAAAGGAGGTTGTACAAAGTATTAACATCAGGGTGCCAATAATTGTGGCACACATGATTTCAAGTTTTTTTTTCTAAATGTGTGATTTTTTACCACCAAAGTAATGTACTTAAATAAAAGGTTGGATTTTCTCTTTTTTGCATTTGGGTTCTATGTTGTTTTAAAAAAGGAGAATTTTTGAAGTCCACGACCACATCTTAAACAGGGTGCCAATAATTGTGGAGGGCACTGTGTATATATATATATATATATATATATATATATATATATATATATATATATATATATATATATATATAGTAGACTGTTCATTCAACTTGCTAACTTCTAATTGCTCTCATATGCCATAGCCTTAAGAACCATTCCTGTACTTCTTAATGATGTCCACACATCTCTGCACTGTTACTGCCTTTATATTTATTCACTGTACATATGCTTACATATTTATATATATAGTAGACTGGTTATTTAGCTGCTGATTCTTAAATGCTATAATCTTATAACCTTCACTTCTGCACATTATTCTTTAATGTCATAGCCTCAGAACCATTCCTGTACTCTAAATTGATGTCCACACATCTCTGCACTGTTACTGCCTTTATATCTATCTATCTATCTATCTATCTATCTATCTATCTATCTATCTATCTATCTATCTATCTATCTATCTATCTATCTATCAAGTTTTGGACACTTTGTCTTTTGTGTGTTCCTTTTGTGGATTACTTCAGCCTGATGGTCATAAGTTTTTCGGACACTGTGGTTGTGTGCCTTTTTTTTATGCAAAGACATTGTATTTGCATTAATTGGTATTGTTTATTAAGGACTTTAAACATATACTTTTGCTGGCGTTCTGCATTTGGGTCCAACTCCTCGCATTCCTGACAGTACAATCTGGTCAGACATGGACCCAGTGAACAATCTCCAGACTCAACTCTTCTCTCTGGTGCAGATCACCACCTCCCATCACCAACAGATAAAGGAACTGGCAAGTTTCCACCACCGGCACCTTGGTGTAAGGTTTATCTACTGACTCCTGAGAGCTTTGCGGGACAACCAGGGGAGTGGAGGCCGTTCCTGTTGAACTGCAAAATAACTTTTCAGCTTCGGCCTTCATCTTTTCCGGATGAACTTACCAAGGTGGCCTTTGTGATCTCCCTTTCAGGTAAGGCCAAACGGTGAGCCACGGCGGAGTGGGAACTTCAGTCCTCGGTCTGTGCCTCCTACCGTGCAGTCTCAGAGAAGCTACGAAAGATCTTCAACTCAGCCACCCCCAGCAGGATGCCGCCCTCCCTAATCAGCCTGGCCACCTGAATAAACCGGAGGATGAGGGACTTCCACTCTGAGAGGGGGTTGCTTAGATCCTGGCAGCCCGGTCTATCTCCCGACCCACCTCACTTTAATACTTCACCTACCCTGCCTCCACAGCCCATGGAGATTGGCCGCCGGCACCTCTTCACTAGCGAGAAGGAGAGGCGTCGCTCTCACGGACTCTGCCTGTAGTGTGGCAAGGCAGGGCACATGGCCGCCACCTGTCCAGCAAAAGAGAGGGCTCGGCGTTGAATATGGGGCCAGCGCCAGGCCAAGGACTCCCAGCCCCCTCCAGACCGTTGCTCAAGGTTCGGGTCAACGTCATGGGCCACAGCCGTGAATTAGCGGTGTTTGTTGATTGCGCGGTGGACGCTGAATTTTTGGACGAGGAACTTGCTCGCCAACTGGGCATTGAGTCCGAACTACTCCCTGCTCCACTCCTAGTCCGTGCTTTCGACGGCCACGTTCTCCATCTGGTCACCCACCGCACCAAACCTCTCCATGTTTCCACCGCTGAACAACATCATGAATGGTTATCGTTCCTCATCATCCCATCACCACGAGCACCTGCCATGTTCGGTTTCCCATGGTTGCAGAGGCACATCCCTCACCTGGACTGGACCAGTGGCCGGGTGTTCGAATGGGGAATCTCTTGCCAAACCAGTTGTCTCACCTCGATCCCTCGGATCCCAAATCATTCTGGGGGGAAATCCCTCTCCGATCTCAGCTCTGTTCCTGCGGAGTATCAGGATCTGGGCATCATCTTCAATAAAAGCAAGAGCCTTATCTCTACCTCCCCACCATCCTTATGATTTTTGTATTGATCTATTGCCAGGAACAACGCCCCCCCGGGGTCGCCTTTCCCACCTGACTCGTCCTGAAAGGGAGGCTATAACTGATTACTGGGAGTCCCTCACCTCTGGGATCATCCACCCTTTCTCCTCCACGGCTGGGGCAGGTTTCGTTTTTGTAGAAAAGAAGGACAAGAGCCTCCGCCCCTGCATTGACTACCGGGGACTTAACTCAATCACCATTAAGAATCGGTAGGCCTTGCCCTTGATGTCTTCAGCCTTTAAGCTCCTCCAGGGAGCCACCATCTTTACCAAGATTGACCTCTGCTTGGTCATTTTGCTTGGGCAGGCGCTGTCATGGTGCCTGGAAAAAGACCCGGGTTGTTCTCCTCAGGTCTTTGCACTGCTATGGGTCTGGGTCTGGCTCTCTACCAAGGACCTGCCGCTGAAGGTCGCATGCAGGAAGCTAGCCCCTCGCTTTATTGGACCTTTTCCTATATCCAAGTTCCTTAATCCTGTGGTGGTCTGCAGTCCGCCTCCGCCTTCCCAGTGTCTGCCGTGTCCACCCCAACCTTTCATGTTTCACGGCTCAAACCAGTCCAAGCTTGCGCCCTGGTTCCCTTCACCAGACCCCCTCCACCCAACTGGGTAATTGACGGTGGCCCCGCTTTTGCTGTGCACCGTCTCCTACGCGCAAGACTCAGGGGTAGGGGCTTACAATACCTTGTGGACTGGGAAGGCTACGACCGTGAGAAACGCTCATGGATGCCTGCGCGTCACACTTTGGATCCAAACCTTATTTCCTGTTTCCACCAGGAACACCCAGACCAACCTGGTGGGCCGTCTGGAGTTGGCCTAAGGGGAGGGGTACTGTCAGCCAGCGGCGCGTGCACTTCCGGCTCTTCCACTTCCGCAGCAACCGCTTACGGGGTATCGCGAACTCGCAACCGTCCCGGCCGCAATCTTGCCTTTGCATAAATGGACGCAAATTGCGTTCTCTGCCAGATTGTCTCGTTGGCTTCCATATCTGTTTGAGACTTTCCTGCCCCTCATTTTTGCTTCCTGCATTTTTTTTATTCGGTTTTGATCTTCTGTTTTTTCAGATTCGCGTTGTGCCACCGGTCGCGGTATTTTTGATTCTCCCTATCTTTTTCTCTCTCTCTCTCTCTCTCTCTCGGCTTTTGTCCCGCTTGGCACAGCGGCCGTAAATTTTCAGACACTTTGTTTTTGTGGATTACTTTAGCCTGCAAGTCATACGTTTTCGGACACTTTGTTTTTTCTCACATGTGGACTACCTCTGCCTGGCGGTCGTAAGTTTTTGGACACTGTGGTTGTGTGCCTTTTTTTTTATTTGCCTTAATTGGTAATGTTTTTTAAAGACTTTAAACATGTACTTTTGCTGGTGTTTGGGTCCAATTCCTCACATTCCTGACAGAGAGAGGGAGGGAGAGGGAGAGAGACAGAGAGAATAAGTGATTGAGTGAGTGAGTAAGTGAGTTTGGGAAAAAGAGAGAAAGAGAGAGAGTGTGTGTGTGTGTGTGTGTGAGAGACTTTGACTTTTACAAAACTTTATTTATTTATTTAACTTGCATTCTCCCAACACCACACACATTTAAACAAATCTATATCATTCATACTTCTGTAAAAATTTAAATCAATACAAATTTTTTGATTTATCAGCCTTAACATTCTTGTGGCCTCACAGATAATTCTGTGCAATCTGGCTTTTCCGGCTCAGGTATATTGCCATCTTTGCTTGACCTAGGATACAATTAACCAGTTGGCACCTGAACCTGTGTTTCCAAAAGTATTTAAAACCAAGAAAAAAACACTAAAAAGTAAAATCAACATATAAAGACATTGAAATGCTCCATAAAAACACAAACAGTGACTCTGTGGACAAAGAGGACAGTCAGGTTTAATATCAGGGTTTAAAACAGAAATAAAAGAGTTCACAGAGATAATACCATGTAAAATCCCCCACTGGAGGTCGGCAGCTTTTTTAGGTAATGGTGGTTTGTACAGTGCCCTCCACTCTGGTTTAATATCAGCATTAAAACCAAAAACACTGCTCCATGGGGTGTCTACTGTCACACTCAGCTTTTTATAATTTTAAACCTTAACACAGGCCCTGTAGAGCAGCTTCCCCATCACTGACCCAAAGTCCATCTCCCCTTCGCCCCGATACTCCAGGAGGGGGCCCTCACACCCGTTGAGTTCAGGAGCGATGTTCAGCTGGGGAAAGGGTTCATCCACTGCAGGACCAGCCTCAGTGTGTTGATAGTCCATCAGCTGAACACTCTCCTCTGATGTTATTGCAGCTCTCCAGTGGTGTAGGAGCTGATTGACAACACGCAGGGACTTCAGTCCCATACGCGCTGCCAGGTCCTCTGCCTGTGACAAGTCTGACACTGTGATGTTCACAAGATCCCGGAGCATCATGAAGCCCGAGGAGATTAGAGTTATGGACAGTGCAGGAATGGTCACACTGGAGATGTCCAGTCGCCTGCCGTACACCAAAGGCTCCTCCAGGAACCAGTGTAGTGTTCGACAGCCTTTGTTCTGTTTTCTAAAAACATTTCAGATTTTAAAAAGTCCACAGTAAAACACTGGTTATCTAGAAACGTCCATCATTTTTGTGTCCATTTAAAACAGTCGCTCAACTGTGCGTAATAATCCACTGGCTGCTTCTCTCCATACTAAGTCTCTGAGTCCAGCGAGGAGTCTCTGGATAAATTAAATGGCGGAATGCTGCAGCTCTGCTGGCAGCTGGACCAGCCCGTGCCCTCCTTCCTCTTTCGGCAGATGAAGTACACTTTGAGGAATCCAGTGTAGTTTGGCCAGAAGAAATCCACCAGCAGGGACTGGATGTTCCCCAGCAGTTCAATGCGTCTCAATGCAGGTTAGCTTGTGCCAGAGGGACGACGTGGCGAGGTTGTTAATGACCTGCGCCCCCATTATGACATCTTTGGGATCAACCGTCTCCACTTGCTCAGTTTGCCTTTCACATGCTCTACAGAACCTTCCCAGTTTTTATGTAAAAACTGGGAACCCAGTGTTACCCAGGTAGACACCCAGGGAACAGTCCTGCCTTATCACTCTGTACACTCTAAAAGGAGCACATAAACCACCATTGACCTTCAGTACACTCTCAATTTCACTGTACAGCACCCTGATCATGGCTATGAAACCAGACCAGTCTTTAAACCAAATAGCTTGGCAAAATCTAAAACGTCACAAATTAGGTATATGTTGTCAAATATCTGCTCCATCACCTTCATCAGTCTCGATACTAATGCAATTGACAATAGCTTGCAGTCAGTGCACAGTAGTGACACCGGGTGCCAGTTCTTCAGCTGGATCAGGTCTCCCTTCTTTGGCAGCAGGGTCAAGATGGCTCTCCTGCAGCTTGACGGGAGCTGACCACCTTTCACACTCTCCCTTAAGACCTCCAGCATGTCCTGCACTATAACTGCCCAGAATGCCTTAAAGAACGCAACAGGGAGACCATCTATTCCTGGCGCCCGCCCATTCTTCATGCCTTGGAGAACCTCCTGCAGCTCAGACAGTGACAGTCCTCTGTCCAACTATCTGGCCACTGACTCTAAAAGCTTAGGCAGGTCTATAAGGAAGCTCTCTTCCACCTCCTGTGCCCCTGTACTGCAGTGTCTAACAAGTCGTTCATTTTGGCTTTTTTGCTGTTGAGGGCTTCAATATGCCCTCGATTTCCTGTGGCCTTCAAATGCTGGAGTTCCACTGTCTCTATCTCCAGAGCTTTCAGAGATCTGGCAATGTAAAAGCGCGGTGTTAAAATGCCAGTAGGCGCTCTTAGGTATAATATTCTTTTTACTAATGGTGCACTGATGAGATGCCTACTGGAAAAATAGAACATTTTGTAAAAAAAGTTAGCTGATGTTTTAAACAATAAAATGGATCTAATCTCACTAAGAAGAGTGTGTTGTCTATGGAGTGGGCCCACGTGTACTGTCTCTGTTTTTTATTAAAATTTCTCCATATGTCACAGAGATCATGGGTCACCACCATCTCCCACAGGCGCTTACGGAAAGCTACATGAGGTTCTGCATGGTTTCTGTTCATAATGGCCATTTTGTACTATTAAAATCACCTCTCAAAACTAAAATTTCTGCAGTGCTGCAGTTTAAAATAACATTATTGAATTTGTGTAAAAAATTCATTCTCTGCACTGCACTGGTGGGCGCATACACAGATAAAAACAAAAACCTCATTCTTATAAAAAACATTTACTTTTAAAAGCCTCCCATTTAAATTTTTTTCCACAGTGTAAGAAACAGGAATAAAATTGCGACTAAAAAACAAGGCAACACCTCCACTAAGTGATGTGTTATGGCTTAAAATCGCCAACCCGTCCCACTCCTTCACCCATTTAGCAGCATAACTGCTGTTGCTGTGGGTTTCCTGTAGCATAACATCAACACGTTTCTGTCTTATAAGCTCATAAAGCTTTGCTCTCTTTGCATAATCCATCGCTTCATTTATATTAAGACTCGCAACTTGAAACCAGCTCATTAAAAAAGAAATAAAAGTAAAACAAACAAATGCTAAAAGAACTAAAAATAAAACACCACACACTAACAGTCTTCATCAGAGTTTTCCCTATTGACCTTCGTTATCAGCTTTTTTAACCTAAAGATTTTCCTGATCAGTAAAAGCTCCATCTCTTCTAAAGTGCTTTATATCATTGACAAACTGTTTGTGGTCTTTTTTTTTTATGATTTTTTTTAATGGTGGTTTATAAAGTGCCTTCCATTCTGGTTTAATATCATCATTAAAACCCAAAACATTTCTCCATAGGGTATCTACCCTCCCACTCAGTTTTTTCTTGTTTAGAACTTTGGCACAGGCTCTGTAGAGCAGGTTCCCCAACAGTGACCCAAAGTTCATCACACTCTCACCCCGGTACTCCAGGAGCGGACCTTCACACCCGTCAAGGTCGGGAGCAATGTCCATTCAAAGAAAAGGTCTCGGCTCTGTGAAACAGGTCTCGGTGGTCTGGTAGTTACTCAGCAGAACATCCTCCTCCGGTGTTAGGGCAGAACTCCAACAGTGTAGGAGCTGATTTACAACACGCAGGGACCGTGGCTCCTCCAGCAGCCAGTGCAATGTTCTACAGCCTTTTCTTTGTTTTGTAAAACAGTTTCAGATTTTAAAAAGTCCACGGTAAAAACTCGGTAATCCACAAACGTCCAGCGTTTTTGTGTCCATAAAAAAAACAAGCAAAGTTCGGTCCAGTCCCAGTAGTCTGACTGTGCGTAAACTTCCATGGGCTGCTGCTCTCCATGCCATGTCTTCGGTCCAGTGAGATGTCTCTGGAGGAACTGCAGGCGAAAAGCCGCAGCTGACTCATTATTTCCCAGGTAGACAGCCAAATACTTAAAACCACCGTTTTTCCACACTAGACCCCCTGGTAGTGAAGGCTGTTATCCTCCCTATTCCCCAACTAAAATAGCTTCACTCTTTTCCCAGTTGACCTTGGCAGAGGATAAAATTTGAAATTCATTTAAAACATCAGTTAAAACATTCACATCAGCTTGTGAGCCTACCGGGTCAGTTGCATACCAGGTCAGTTGCAAATGCTGACAAACAGATAAAAGCATTGTTACGTGGAATGTTAAAACCAGAAAGATGATGCCATGAAACCTGGGTTGAACCCGAAGTTTTCCAGCACCTTCCATAAATATTTATGTTCAACCCGGTCGAAAACCTTTTCCTGGTCTAGAAAAATCGGGCCAGTCTTTAATCCCAATAGCCTTAAGACATCCAAAACATTACAAATTAAATGAACATTATCAAATATCAGTCACACAGTACGACTGGTCTCGGTGAGTGATCTGCTCCATAACATTAGTTAGTCTCGAGGCTAATGCTTTTGAGAGAAGCTTGATGTCAGTGCACAGTAAAGAGACTGGGCACCAGTTCTTTGGGTGGGTCAGGTCTTCCATCTTCGGCAGTAGGGTCAAAACGGCTCATTTACTGCTCAACGGGAGCTTTCCTCTCTGTACACTGTTCCTTAGGACCTCTAGCACATCCTGCCCTATCACTGCCCAGAAGGCTTTGTAAAAATCGACAGGGAGACCATCTATACCTTTCTCCATGCCTTGGAGAGCCTTGTGAGGTTCAACCAGCGTCAACTCTCCATCCAGCTCTCTGGCTGCTTGCTCAGAGATTATGTCCCACTATTTTTGTTACAAGCTAAAAGCTGCCTTTTCAGATTTAAAAACATTCCTTAAAAAATAAAAGATTCCCTAAAATTAACATCATCGAAAAGTGTGGTGTTAAAATGCCAGTAGGCACTCTTAGGCTTTACATTCATTTTTTTGTGCACAAAACCATGCTGTGGTCTGAGAAACCTACTGGAACGATAAAACAATTGGTAAAAGACGTCAGCTTGATGCTCCAGCATCTCAATCTCAATTTAGACGGATGTTCTGTAACCACTAGTTCAACAGTAAAAGACCTGCAAATTATTTTAGAGAGCAACTCGTCTTTTAAAAATAATATCAACCAAGTTAAAAAAACAGCCTTCTTTCACCTTAGAAATATTTCCAAGTTAAGAAACATGTTGTCTATATCCGATGCAGCTCCATAATAGACTACTGTAATGCGTTACTAGGTGGATGTCCTGCATCATTAATAAACAAGCTTCAGTTAGTTCAGAATGCGGCAGCAAGAGTTCTTACAAGGTCAAGAAAATATGATCATATAAACCCAATCTTATCGTCCCTATACTGGCTTCCTGTTAAGTTTCGAATAGACTTCAAACTACTACTTCTTACTTATAGAGCACTAAATGGTTTGGCTCTCATGTATCTCTCCAGTCTTTTAACATGCTACAATCCAAAACTCTGGGCTTCTAGTAGTTCCTAGAATAGCAAAGTCCACTAAAGGTGGTAGATCATTTTCACATTTAGCTCCTAAACTCTGGAATAGTCTTCCTGACACTGTTCGGGGTTCAGACACACTATCCCAGTTTAAGTGTAGATTAAAAACACATCTTTTTAGCAAAGCCTACACATAACACACGTCTCACATCATAAGCTTGTGCTCCAGAACATATGATCACATGCACATTATCAACTTGTGCTGTTAATATCGTGAACAGCAGCTACGCTAATTCCTCTCCACTGCTTCTCTTTCTCTCCCCATCCAGAGGCATCCTGAGTTTGGCCAGCTCCAGTCACGTCCCACCTCATGAAGATTATGGACCTTTGAAGAAGTAGGTGCCGAACTTGCACACATCCCAAACCATCTAGAGACGTACCAGTGCCAACTGGATCCCACTACATGTGTGGTCTTGACATTGGACCTCCTGTAGTGTTTAAAGGCTCTGCATGGAGAAGCTGGTGTTGGATCTGTGATGATCACAAATGTTGAGCTCATAAAACTAGGAGCTACTAACCATATAGACTGTATAAGACTGTAGAAAGAACATTACTTATAATCTTATACTCCAGTACTCATGTTAGTTCTCACTCTCCAGTGTTCTGTATTGTTGAAAGATTCATGATAAAACTCTTGATGTCACCCAAATAAGGATGGGTTCCCCTTTTGAGTCTGGTTCCTCTCAAGGTTTCTTTCTCATTACATCTAAGGGAGTTTTTCCTTGCTCATCAGGGATAAACACACACCATTCACCTTCACTGTTGATTTCTGTAAAGCTGCTTTGAGACAATGTCTGTTGTGAAAAGCGCTATAGAAATAAACTTGACTTGACTTGACTCTATCATCTCCCACAGACGCTTAAGGGAAGCCGCGTGGTGTTTAACGTGATTCCTGTCTAAAATATCTGCCGTGCAGTTAAAATCACCACCTAAAATGAGCGTATCTGCAGTGCTGCAGTTAGCAATGACGCTATCCAGCGTATTTAAAAAGATCATCCTCTCCACTGGAATGGTGGGATTGTACACACAGATAAAAACCAATGCCTCATTCTCATAAAAAGCTCTCATTTTTAAAAGCTTCCCATTCAAAATCTCCTCAACTGAATAAGACATAAGAATAAAATTGCGAGCAAACATAAAGCTACACCACCACTTCGTGAAGTGTGATGACTTAAAAGTGCCAGCCCCTCCCAATCCTTCACCCAATCAGCATCATTACTGGCATCGCTGTGGGTCTCTTGTAACATTAAAATATCCACACGCTTCTGTTTAACTAGTTCTAATAGCCTCGCTCTCTCGCTATACTCTCTTGCTATACTCGCAACCTGGATTCCGCTCATTGAAAGAAATAGATCAAATAAACAGAGGGTAAAAACCTCTCTCAGATACTCAATCAACTCGAGCACTGCACCCAAATCCACTGGTTCAGCCGAGCATGGTTCCTGCTGGTCTGGGTCAGCCTGACTGGGCTTCTCCGTGACCGGTTTCACCGAGCAAGGCTTTACTCGGGGCAGTACAGCTGGGGGGGGGTTTCTCTGGGGGTGCTGCAGCTGCAGTGGGCTTCTGGGCTGCAGGCTGGACTGGGGACTCATTCTCCTTTACTACTGGTGCATCAGCCGCTCCGGGGCTTTCTGCAGTCAGCCGAACTGAAGCCGCAGGGGGAACAGCCTCAGCAGGCCGGGCTGCGTCTGGTTCCGGTCGCTCAGAAACACCGGTGTCACTGTGTTTATCAGGTCACGCCCGGACAAGATGGCCTGTCTTACCTCACTTAAAACATTTCATATCGGTATCTGAAGTCACAAAGATGTTGTAATCATAACCCTCTGACCGGAATTTAAAAACAGCGTTAAGCTCTTCTGTTCCGTCTTTATAAACCATAAAAGCTATCCTCCTAAAAGAGTACAAGTTTTTAACCATTGGAGAGGAACAACCAATTAAATTTTTCTTAATGGGGAGACCATACGACCAAACCGGGATAACTCTTTATGAATCTCTTTGTCAGTGATAAAGACTGGGACATTAGACAGAATAACTGTCTTTGCAGGGGAACTGAAGGGGAAAACATGGATAAGTTCATTATTTATCACAATGCCTTTTTCAGCCACTTTCCTCACTCTATCTATACCATTAAAAAAACGACAATTGCACTGTTCATTCTTGAAGCAGTGACGATATTCGCGTGCTCCACCACATCACCGATAACCAGCACACACTCTTCAACACCCGCCGAACACACCACATGAACGCCGTCCTGGCGAGTTAAACTCTCACACAGCTCCGTGCTCGGGCGCCATTCTCACTCACTCACTCACTCACTCACTCACTCACTCCTCCTCACTCACTCACTCACACACACACACACACACACACACACACACACACACACACACACACATATATATATATATATATATATATATATATATATATATATATATATATATATATATAAATGAAACATTTACATTCAACTACTTTCTCACCTACACACAAACACAAACCAAAGCAATAAATTATTCTGTGGTTTCACTCAGAAAAAAATTTGAAAGACACCAATCGCTTTCACGCTCAACACACCACTCTTGCACTCTTGCTTTTGTGTGAAAAAGAGAGAGGTGTGTGTGTGTGTGTGTGTGTGTGTGTGTGTATGTAAGAGGAAAACAGGACATTTGTATGTAGTTTGTGTTACTGAAAGTGAACTCTAACAGTTTCACAGTCATTTCAGACACATTGCAGTGGTTTTAAGACAGCAGTGGTTTTTGTGCTGCAGCTTCACACATATGTACATCAGACCCAAAGCCTCTGTGACAAATCATCAGTGTGCAGTGAAAAGAAACAAACTTCCTCCTCAGAACATTGATGCTGAACCTAAAAGCTCTGCTTCAGTCTCACTATTAGAGAATGTGTGTTACTGAGGAGCAGGTCATGTGACTCTCAGAGAGATGATCTTACCTCAGTATCTCCAGTTTACAGTGAGGATTCTCCAGTACAGCAGAGAGACACTTCACTCCTGAGTCTCCTACTTTATTCATAGACAGATACAGTTCTCTCAGGTGTGAGGGGTTTGATCTCAGAGCTGAAGCGAGAGCAGCACAGCCTTCATCTGATACTCCACAATCACACAACCTGCAGATACACAATGACACACACTTCACTCTCTCAGTTTCTACACATTACACATCCTTTGTGTTCTCCCTCGTTCCTGCAGTGTTGGTGTGAGAACCAGTCACAGACACTGATGGAAGTCCTCGTCTAGACAGTCATGTAGTGCGAGTTGCCCGACTACAAAATGGACAGATTTTTATTTCTGTAAAATAAGTTGCAGCAGATTTCTCCAGGACTTACAAAGTATATCAAAATCAATAAAAATAAATGAATTTAAAGATGATTTAATAGAAATAAATATTTGTACTGCACTTTGATTCATCTCAGACTGCTGACACAAGAAAACTGCAGTAAATGACCAGTAGGTGGCAGTGTAAGGTGTATTTCAGCTCATTTTCACAGCAGGGGATTAGAAGTAGAGCAGCACTAATGACCAAATGAATGTGGAGGAAAAAACAGAAGTAAATGTGGGATTTTTTACTCTTAGAAGATCTTAAACATTTGCAGTTCAATAAAGAAGTTGTAAAAGAAGATGAGATGAAGGAGAGCAGCAGCACAAACACACGTCGCTCTGAGAAACAGAGAATGGAACTGGGAAGTCCAGAGCAATGCAAGCTGACACACACTTCATCATTCTGCAAACGGAGCAGAGGGGAATCTCTGACAATGAAGAATAATATGGTAAGACGTCTAGAAACAGGTTGAAAAAGCAATGATGATGATTTGAAGATGATGTGTGTGTTATGGTGGACCGTCTCCCTTCTCTTGTCCAATCACAAGATAATATTAAACCTGACCAATGATTATTGCTGTGATTGAGATTCCTGTCATTATGTGTACAAGAGGTGTAAAGGTATTGCTGCTTTCTGTTCAAAGTCATGAATCAGGTTCTTTCTCTCTGTTTAACTGGAGTTTTATTCACACATGGATCTAATTCTCAGTGCATTAATGATTAGTGGAAGTGAGAAGTTTCATTACTGATAGATTTGTTCTGGATGTTGTACTGCTACAGCAAATTTCACCTGAAAACAACACTGTATACAACAATTCACTGCAGCTTTTAGTGAGTTCTTGTGTCTCTCAGAGATGATCTTACCTCAGATCTTTCACTTTACACTCAGGATTCTCCAGTAGAGCAGAGAGACGCTTCACTCCTGAGTCTTCTAGTTTATTCCCAGACAGATTCAGTGTATTGACAGTCAGATGCAGTTCTCTCAGACTGGAGGTTTCTGAGTTGAGCACTGAGGTCAGAGCTTCTCCACTTCTCCCTGTAATTTCACTGCATCTGATACTGAAGGAAATAAAAGATAATGAACAGAAATGCAGAAGATCAAACAAGTTCTCAAAGCTTCACTGCAGCGTCTCACTTTCAACATCACACACATCAGTTGAACACAATGATTAAATGGTGGAATAATAAGAATTGACAGTCGGAGATGTTCAGATTTGGCTTGGCGAGAGTTTCAGCTGAGGAACATCATCACACACACGTTGTATAAACATGGAGGATGAGATCCAGGAATCCAAATGGGAAAGTAAGAGAGTCTGATCTAAAAGGTTTCTAAGAGGAGAAAGGAAAAAGTCTAAAGAGTCCTGCAGAGGTCGATTCATCTGAACAGCTCAGACCTTTGATTTGTTCTCAACACTGTAACAGTAGAACAATTTCATTCAGCTTCACTTACATTGCTTTTCTGGATGCTGCAATCACAGGCATCACTCTCACAAGAATCTCATCTCTGATCTTATCTGGAGTGATGTATTTATTCAGGTCAAATTCCTCCAGATCCTGTGCTGATGTCAGTAACACAAACACCAGAGCAGACCACTGTGAAGGAGAAAGTTCCCTTTGTGCTCCAGATTTCAGATACTGCTGGATTTCCTCCACTAGAGAATCATCACCCAGTTCATTCAGACAGTGGAACAGATTGATGGATTTCTCTGCAGGAAGATCTTCACTGATCTTCTTCCTGATGTACTGAACTGTTTCCTCTTTGTTCTGGGACCTACTTCCTGTCTGTGTTACTAAGGCATGTAAAAGTTTCTGATTGGACTCGAGTGAGAGACCCAGAAGAAAGCGGAGGAAAAGATCCAGATGTCCAGTCTGACATTTTAAAGCCTGATCTACAGCACTCCTGTGAACATCTGAAAGTGTCCTACAGACCTGATTCTGTTTAAGAACATTTCTCTGCTTCTTCATGAAGGTCAGGTGCACATACAGAGCTGCGAGATGTTCCTGAATGCTCAGATGAACAAAGCAGTACACTTTACTCTGGTGAAGCCCAAACTCCTCTCTAAAGATCTGCGTACACACACCTGAATACACTGCTGCTTCTGTCACATCAATGTCACACTCTCTCAGGTCTTCCTCATAGAAGATCAGGTTTTGTTTCTCCAGCTGCTGGAAAGCCAGTTTCCCCAGTTTGAAAAGCATTTCTTCATCGCTCTCCTGCTTCTGTAGGTACTTCTCTCTTATGATGTTGGTCTGAATGATGAGGAAGTGTGTGTACATTTGAGTCAGAGTCTTGGGGATCTCTCCACTCTGCTTCACCCAACATTCTCTCTAGAACAGCAGCTGAAATCCAGCAGAACACTGGGATGTGGCACATGATGTAGAGGCTTCTTAATGACTTCAGGTGTGTGATGATCTTATTGGCCAGGTTCTGATCACTGATCCTCTTCCTGAAGTACTCCTCCTTCTGAGGGTCATTGAACCCTCGTACCTCTGTGACTCGATGGACACACTCAGAGGGATTTGATCAGCTGCTGCTGGTCTGGAGGTGATCCAGATGAGAGCAGAGGGAAGCAGGTTCCCTTTGATCAGGTTTATCAGCAGCACATGCACTGGTGCTGATTCAGTTACATCACACACTCTCCCTGTCTTCTGGAAATCCAGAGGAAAACGACACTCATCCAAACCATCAAAATGAACAAAACCTTCTCCAACCTAGAAATGTCAATTTCTTTCATCTCCTTAAAAAACACATGAAGGAGCTCCATCAGACTCAGTTTCTGCTCCTTCATCAAATTCAGCTCTCTGAAAGGAAGTGGGAATATGAGGTGGACGTCCTGATTTGTTTTCCCTTCAGCCCAGTCCAGAACAAACTTCTGCACAGAGACTGTTTTTCCAATTCCAGCTACTCCCTTTGTCAGAACATTCCTGATGGGTTCTTCATCATGTTTAGATAAGAGCTTTGTTAGAACGTTCTGGATGGGTTTTCATCTTGTTCAGATAAGAGCTTTGTTAGAACGTTCTGGATGGGTTTTCATCTTGTTCAGATGTCACTGCATTTAATTGGTGTGTCCTCAGTTGGGTTCCTCCTGGATGCTGCCTCAATCTGTTTCACCTCATGTTCTTTATTGACGTCTCCACTGTCTCCTCTGTGATGTAGAGCTCTGTGTAGATCTCATTCAGGAGTGTTCGGTTTTCCTGCTTTAGCATCAATCCATTCAAACACTGAAACTTCTTCATCGCTCTCCTGCTTCTGTAGGTACTTCTCTCTTATGATGTTGGTCTGAATGATGAGGAAGTGTGTGTACATTTGAGTCAGAGTCTTGGGGATCTCTCCACTCTGCTTCACCCAACATTCTCTCTAGAACAGCAGCTGAAATCCAGCAGAACACTGGGATGTGGCACATGATGTAGAGGCTTCTTAATGACTTCAGGTGTGTGATGATCTTATTGGCCAGGTTCTGATCACTGATCCTCTTCCTGAAGTACTCCTCCTTCTGAGGTCATTGAACCCTCGTACCTCTGTGACTCGATGGACACACTCAGAGGGATTTGATCAGCTGCTGCTGGTCTGGAGGTGATCCAGATGAGAGCAGAGGGAAGCAGGTTCCCTTTGATCAGGTTTATCAGCAGCACATGCACTGGTGCTGATTCAGTTACATCACACACTCTCACTGTCTTCTGGAAATCCAGAGGAAAACGACACTCATCCAAACCATCAAAATGAACAAAACCTTCTCCAACCTGGAAATGTCCATTTCTTTCATCTCCTTAAAAAACACATGAAGGAGCTCCATCAGACTCAGTTTCTGCTCCTTCATCAAATTCAGCTCTCTGAAAGGAAGTGGGAATATGAGGTGGACGTCCTGATTTGTTTTCCCTTCAGCCCAGTCCAGAACAAACTTCTGCACAGAGACTGTTTTTCCAATTCCAGCTACTCCTTTGTCAGAACGTTCCTGATGGGTTCTTCATCATGTTCAGATAAGAGCTTTGTTAGAACGTTCCTGATGGGTTCTTCATCTTGTTCAGATAAGGGTTTTGTCAGAACGTTCCTGATGGGTTCTTCATCTTGTTCAGATAAGGGTTTTGTCAGAACGTTCCTGATGGGTTCTTCATCTTGTTCAGATAAGGGTTTTGTCAGAACGTTCCTGATGGGTTCTTCATCTTGTTCAGATAAGGGTTTTGTCAGAACGTTCCTGATGGGTTCTTCATCTTGTTCAGATAAGGGTTTTGTCAGAACGTTCCTGATGGGTTCTTCATCTTGTTCAGATAAGGGTTTTGTCAGAACGTTCCTGATGGGTTCTTCATCTTGTTCAGATAAGGGTTTTGTCAGAACGTTCCTGATGGGTTCTTCATCTTGTTCAGATAAGGGTTTTGTCAGAACGTTCCTGATGGGTTCTTCATCTTGTTCAGATAAGGGTTTTGTCAGAACGTTCCTGATGGGTTCTTCATCTTGTTCAGATAAGGGTTTTGTCAGAACGTTCCTGATGGGTTCTTCATCTTGTTCAGATAAGGGTTTTGTCAGAACGTTCCTGATGGGTTCTTCATCTTGTTCAGATAAGGGTTTTGTCAGAACGTTCCTGATGGGTTCTTCATCTTGTTCAGATAAGGGTTTTGTCAGAACGTTCCTGATGGGTTCTTCATCTTGTTCAGATAAGGGTTTTGTCAGAACGTTCCTGATGGGTTCTTCATCTTGTTCAGATAAGGGTTTTGTCAGAACGTTCCTGATGGGTTCTTCATCTTGTTCAGATAAGGGTTTTGTCAGAACGTTCCTGATGGGTTCTTCATCTTGTTCAGATAAGGGTTTTGTCAGAACGTTCCTGATGGGTTCTTCATCTTGTTCAGATAAGGGTTTTGTCAGAACGTTCCTGATGGGTTCTTCATCTTGTTCAGATAAGGGTTTTGTCAGAACGTTCCTGATGGGTTCTTCATCTTGTTCAGATAAGGGTTTTGTCAGAACGTTCCTGATGGGTTCTTCATCTTGTTCAGATAAGGGTTTTGTCAGAACGTTCCTGATGGGTTCTTCATCTTGTTCAGATAAGGGTTTTGTCAGAACGTTCCTGATGGGTTCTTCATCTTGTTCAGATAAGGGTTTTGTCAGAACGTTCCTGATGGGTTCTTCATCTTGTTCAGATAAGGGTTTTGTCAGAACGTTCCTGATGGGTTCTTCATCTTGTTCAGATAAGGGTTTTGTCAGAACGTTCCTGATGGGTTCTTCATCTTGTTCAGATAAGGGTTTTGTCAGAACGTTCCTGATGGGTTCTTCATCTTGTTCAGATAAGGGTTTTGTCAGAACGTTCCTGATGGGTTCTTCATCTTGTTCAGATAAGGGTTTTGTCAGAACGTTCCTGATGGGTTCTTCATCTTGTTCAGATAAGGGTTTTGTCAGAACGTTCCTGATGGGTTCTTCATCTTGTTCAGATAAGGGTTTTGTCAGAACGTTCCTGATGGGTTCTTCATCTTGTTCAGATAAGGGTTTTGTCAGAACGTTCCTGATGGGTTCTTCATCTTGTTCAGATAAGGGTTTTGTCAGAACGTTCCTGATGGGTTCTTCATCTTGTTCAGATAAGGGTTTTGTCAGAACGTTCCTGATGGGTTCTTCATCTTGTTCAGATAAGGGTTTTGTCAGAACGTTCCTGATGGGTTCTGGGTCGTGTCTGTGACAGGGTGAAGAAGGAAGACATGGTGAGACATGGGCTCCAATGATTAGAGTAGAAGTTCACATTTTTCCTGCTAGATAGATCTTTATGATGTTCTCACTGTGGATTTACTTTATTCTACTGGAGGTTTTCTATCATCTAATCACTCTGTAGTTACTAACAGCAGAGAGCTTTAGAATAGCAGTGTGTCAGTGTCACAGTCATGGTGTTGGTTTTGATCGTACCCTGTAGCTGTGATGATGTTCTTCTCTCTTCTGTCTCCTGCCTTCTGTAGAACACTGGGAACAAAACAACAAGTGTTAAAGATCTCAACGTTCCTCACTTTAATACTGGAGTCTAAACCTGAACACAAATTGTACTACAATAATTGTAGTGAGAGCAGGAACACTTGGAGAACACAGAGCTGAATACAACTCCAACATTGTGCACCTGGAGAATTAAATGTGCTCCTGTTTTCATTTAACACTTTTTCCTACTTTTCTATTCTTCCCACACAAACCTCCAAAAGTATTGGAACAGGAAGTCCAGTTCTTTGGGTTTTTGCTCAACACTGAAGACATTTGGATTTGAGAGTAAAGATGAAAATGAAACAATAGATCAGAATTCCAGCTTTCAGTTCCTGATCTTTACATCTAGATGTGTTACATCACTTAGAACACTGCACCGAACCTTTTAGGAAATGAAAGCTGAAATTCTGATCTCTCGTCTCACATCTTCTTCTGATGAAGATTTCCACCTGCTCACATGGTTTTGGGAAGTGGGAGTTTAGGTTGAGGAAAATGCTGATTTTCATTCTGAATCAATTCTGTTTTCTCTCTCTGTAGTTCACTGTAGAAAATTATAGAAATAGCTTTAAGAGAGAATTTCATTGTTGCTAAAATCTGAAGATCTACAGAAGATTCTGATCACTAAGTCAGGGTTCCTAATCTCCAAAAATACTGCTTACATCTTTAAGTAGTAGTGTTTAGATGTTTCCTATTGTTTTTTGTTGTTTATATTGTATTTTTATTTTAGGATTTAAGACATTACGTGTAATTGATTGTGACTTTAATAAATATTTACATTTTTTCATCTAAAGGATTTACTGAAAGTATTGTAGAATCACTAAAGACTATAAAGTAACTATAATATAAATCTAAACAGCTGCTAATGGCGGTGTAGTGCAGCCATTAACTGTGACTTTAACTAGGAGAATTATGGGATGTTACCTGTGTCCAGGTGAGGAGAATCCAGTGCTAAATTCCCAAGGACGAAACATAGACGCATCACTCTTCATGGAGACACAGCTGGGCACTGGTGAGTGTGATTTCTCTCTCTGTAGTTTACTGTAGAAAATTATAAAAATGGTCATGAGACAGAATTTCATTGTTGCTAAAATCAGGCTACAAAATCCAGTGCATTGAAAAAGTCGCTATGCAGTGGTGGTGTAGAGCAGGAAGTGGAGCACGGTTTTAAAACTGGTGATAAAAACACAGATTTAGTTTGGATAAGATTATAATTTATAGTATGTAGTTGATGTAGAAAACAGTTCCAGCCCACTGTAACTGCTCCTGCTGGATTGGAGTTAAACAGCACTTATTGATTTGGTTCCTGTAATTGAGGTGATGTTATAAAGGTTTTCTGTGATTGTGCTGAAAAGGAGCTGAACTGAGGTCAGTAATGAGAATCTCCAGTGCTGCTTAAACACTCATTTATAACACATATTATAAGGATTATCGATGTTGTTTGTGTCTTATAGCTTTAATTATACAATGAGTTTATGGTTCTTGGTTTTGAGAGTTTTATAAATTGTATCTATCACCTGTCTATCACCCTAAATGTATTTAGGGTGATAGACAGGAGGTGGAGCAGGAGGTAGCAGAGCTGAAGATGTTGAGGTTTTCGTTAGGAGTGATGAGGATAGACAGGATTAGAAATGAGTATATTATAGGGACAGCGCATGCTGGACGTTTTGGTGACAAGGTGAGGGAGGTGAGATTGAGATGGTTTGGACATGTGCAGAGGAGGGACATGAGTTATATTGGTAGATGAATGCTGAGGATAGAGCCACCAGGTAGGAGGAAAAGAGGAAGACCAAGGAGGAGGTTTATAGATGTGGTGAGGGAAGACATGCAGGTAGTTGGTGTGAAAGAGGCAGATGTAGAGGACAGGGTGGTATGGAGACAGATGATCCACTGTGGCGACCCCTAATGGGAGCAGCCAAAAGGAGAAGAAGAAGGGTGATATTATATATGAAATGAAGCTCTCAGAAATGTCTCCAGATTTGCAGATATGAACAGTTCATTAGTAAAACACTAGAACATGGCAGGTTACCAGTCTTTTGAGGGTGAGGTCACATGATCTGTCCCCTGGTCAGGGATCTCCATTTTTCACTGCTTGTGTACATGCAGAGTCCTGAAGACGCCGATCTCTTCTGCTGGAATCAATCACACTCCTAGAAAACACAAAACCATGCAGTTAAAACTGGGGGAAAATCTTTCTAAAACCAGCTGATCCTCATGATGTCTTACTGATTCTAATATTTTTCAACATCTTTATTCCTCATCTGAACACAGACTGACAGGAGGTGTGCAATAAACACAACACCAATAAACACTGTTCTTTTTTTAATTTCTATGTATAAAAAAAGTGATTAAAGTCTTCTGTATTTCTATATTTTCCACACACAGTCCATTAAAGTCCTATTAGAAGTGAAATCCATAGACATATAGGACACAGACGCCTCATTGTCCGCTTTGGTCCGTTGCTGCGATACGTCAATGCTGCTGCAATCTTGGTCCAGACAAGAGTTTCCTGTAAACAAATGCAACTACACAACATATATAACAACATAACAATAATAGAGTGATAATACCAATAACTGTACAAACAATTAGTGATAATAGATGATTGAGAGATATTATATAGCCTTCCATTTATTATTATACTCATTTATTATTGTACAATTATTTACTTTTCTTTTTTTGTCTGTATTTTATTGCATTTGATATAAAATAAAATTCTAATAGTATGTACTATTACATTATAATGCATTATTAGTATTATACAGTAAAACCAAATTGGACGAGCATAATTCATTTTTGAAAATTGCTCGTAAGTCCATTTGCTCGTACGTTCGAACTGATTTTCCCCATAAGAATGAATTTAATCCGTTCCTTGATCTCAATCAATCACTTATTTCTGCACTTATAAAGTATTTGTAGCCTATTTTAACAAACATATACACCGCAAATGACCCTAATGTAAACATAATGACTCATATGGTAGTGGTTGATTGTGAGTGTAAGACGCACACCACACTCGTAAACTCCTCGGTTTCCATGGTAATTCTATTTACTTTTGTTTTCACAGCAGATTTCTAGTGGAATAAAAATATAAAACTAAAAAAAGTAAAGTTTTTGCTGCACTGAAAAACGAGAGCGACTGAGTGATACGTCATCAAGTAAGTGACTGATGCTTCACTCCGCCGAAAACGGGGAACCGGCAGCGAGGTTGCTCGTACTATTAGTTGCTCGTACAACATACAGGGTTTTACTGTATTACTAACGTTATTACTATTATTATTATTATTAAACAATTAGCAATATATTAGTTATTTATTTAGTTATACTACTGTGCATTTTTTTATTCCATCTTAATACTGGAATACAAATACATTTGATGCACTGTTATTGTACCATAATCACATCCATGTATTTCCATAAAGAATCCAGCAGTTCTCTTTTCTTCTGCACTGCTTGTTGTTGGACATGAATCTCACCGCTTCTGTCTGCTGTTGAAGATCTTTTTGTTTTTCCAACTGCTGCTCCACATGGAGTCGAGGGTAAGAAACACTTTCACTTTTGGAAAACCGACTTGAGTCTTTGAACCGACACTTTGAACCGACTCTTTGAACCGACTCTTTGACGAGTTGGAAACGGAATTATTTTAATCGCACTCCGTCCAGTTCACTTTAATGATATATATATATATATATATATATATATATATATATATATAGCTTTTATTCTGATCTCTGGTATAACTTAATAATTTATTCTGATCTCTGGTATAACAGTGTACCAGTTATATTCAGTGTAATAATTTACACTGAATTGAGAGACATTAATTTCTTCCTGTGCATCATTTAGTGTATTTGTTATTGTGCAAAAACACGTAGATGAGTTTTGCACAGCATGTTTCATTTTCTTTCCTCTCTCACAGTGTATCCTTTTAGCATTTTCATCTCCTATGTTCTTTTTGCTTTTGGGAGTCACTAGTCTGGGAGACAGGGTTTAGTTTTTTTTACTTTGTTTTGTTTTTACAGGCCTTTGTGGGTCGATAAAGATGCATCTGTTTATATTTTTGCTAAATTAGTTGCTTGTTTTCCAGAATTTCAGTCATGCAAAATGTTTCCAGAGAAACAACCAGTTTGTTGAAAGTGGTCCAGAATCAGAAAATCTCCTGCATCCTAAACGAGGGAGGTGAACCTGTTTCACTGAACAGCCATGAACTAAAGATAGCTTTCTGTTTCCATCTGCTGCAACAGCCAACATTTCTGGTGTGAAGTCTGTGCACCAAATGAAGCAGATGAAAAGTCTAAGAAGCTGCGCTGTAGTGTATCGCTGATGAAATGTCCAGACTGGAAGATATATAAGATATAATAGAATATGCAAAATAATTCAGTGTTCCCCTATGACAAACCTCTTAGGGTACCTGTAAGGATGCTGATAAAGTCAATAAACAATAAAAAATATGTGATGTCTGTTTACAGAAAGAAGTTTTGTAATATGGTAAAACAATTACACGTACTCTTCCTCCAATCTTAGTGTGATGCTCCAGCAGCTTTGTGAAGGCTTGTCTGGAGAATCCCGGAGAGATGACCTTGAGTTCCTGAAAGCAGCTCAGGAGGTCCAGTGTATAAAGTGTGGAACTGTTGACAGAGGCTGGCCAATAGCCACTCTGAAGGAGGTCCTTCAATCAGGGGTCCACTGATGCTGGCATGTTTGACAAACATATAGTGGCTGATGCAATTCAAAACGCCCTTGGAACAAAAACATTTATAAAAAATATACATTTACCACATGCTTACTTTTACAACAGTTCAGTAACTCTGCACATTGTGATTGGTTGAGAGACATTACACAAGTTCCTATAATCCCAGTAGAGCACTCAGAACTTCTTAAGTAGAATCACACATTGTTTACATTTGTCTAACTCGCTAAATTGGAAACAGATGTGTTGATTGGACTTCATGTGGGAAGGAATTAAATGATATTACTGCTTTACAGCAGCTAAATATTTTTTGTTTGTTTGTAAAGAAACAATAATAAAAGATGTCTGTCTTGGTTTGGGTTAATGATAATACCATGTGCTATACAATAGATTTTGACACAACTGCAATTGTAAACACACAACACACGTGTGAAAAACATCAAATCTAATACGTTTGTTATCGTTGTAGGCCATAAAGTGAACTATAAAAAAGTGGCTAGAAAGCGATTTTCGTTCCCACGTCTGGGCACTACTTTTAAATGCATTTTTGCATAGACAACACCCTTTTGGACTTAATGTTAAAAGTTCTCCACAAAAAATCCTGCTGTATTTTGTCACGATCCATAAATGTGTATAATTGTGAATAAAAAAAAAACGGAAATCTTATGCTGCTGACTTTGCTTATAACTTTATTTATTTTCATATTAGCAACATAAAATGTGAAAGGGTGGGATATATTAGGCTATTAGAGGATTGCCTAATGGCAGTGGTCTCTTTCAGCAGGATCATGCACCTGAAACACTGCACATATTGTTCAGGAACGGTTTAAGGAACATGGCACAGTTCAAGGAGTTAACTTGGCCTCCAAATTCGATCGTGTATTTCATTTAAAGTTCTTTAGTGTCTGCAGAAAAGGCTGGTGTTTGGAGGTCCAGTCACTGGTGTGTAAGAAGACCAGTGGGGAGAAGAACACAGGTTTGCAAGCAATATCCTATAATTAAGCCATTCTTTGTTTTTTTGTTTTTTATTATTTTCAGGACAGTCATTGTGAACTGAACCCTGTTGACTTGAAACAACACACATTGAAGATTGTCACCAAACGGGGTTCTACAGATGCCAGTCTTTTAGAGGCAGGGATCGTTGTGGAGGGTAAACAAGTGATTGCAGGATTAAAGAGCATTCCCACAGCATGCGTCATCCTGCTTGTCCTGATCTATGCAGTCATTCTGATCTATCCCAAACCCCTGAAATACACATTTGAATTCCTCCAAAAAAATGTTACTGGAACTAGACAGTGGGAAACTGTTCCCAAAGATTCTGTTATTGAAAAACAAGTTGTTTACATAAATGTGAGAGAAAGAGAGAATGCAAAAATGCCAGGGTACACATACTTAAAATCACACATCTGTACACAGCAGCATACTGATATACATGCAATTTGCACTGAATTAGATGTGTATGATAAACCAAATAATCACATACTTTTAATTACTTTCAAAAAAACTATCCATCTATCTGTTTGAATGTTGCATTGTATATTAAGTTCCCAGAAAAATTAAGAGATAGAAATATGGCTATATTGATTATAACACACTCTTGTACAGTTTATGGGTAATTTTAATGAGTTAAATAAAAAAAAAAAGTGAACATCGGCGATTTTTGTAGTAGTAAAATGCTACCGCCTGGTGGTGATATAAGGCATTGCAACTTGTCCCCCGGCGGTACTTTTGGTATTTTTGCTCTGTTTCCACACGGGCGGTTTTTACTTGTCGGACCTGCGCTTCGTTGCAGATTTAAGTGCTAATGTGAGACATGGCGCATCAGTAAAAACAAATATTTAGTGTTTATTGTGTATTTATTTTTTAAATATCCGACTAAAGAAAGGACGTCGTGAATAAATTTGTGTTGGCGAAATTAAAACTTTTATCGCCTTGAATCATGAATAATTAAGCAAATAAATAAAAATAAATAAAATCGTTGTTTCTTTTATATATTCTAGTAACTATTTTATGACAGATATCCTATTTTTATGTATGTTGAATATAATATACTAGATTAATTACTAGTTAAATTATTTGAGTTTTTAATATTTATATAAGTATGGTTAAATTATAAAAAAACGTATTAAAGAAATTATATTTGATTAATTATTTATGATTTACTGAAAAGTCATAAATTTTTATTAAGAATATAAATAATGAAATTAAAACCTTCAATGTAACACATTTATTTACGAAGTGTGTGTATTAGTCGGATATGAAAAAAAAATACATCCACAGAAAAATTAACATTGAATATTTGTTTTTTTCTGATGCGCCAAGTCTCAAATCAGCGCTGAAGCGAAGGTCCGACAAGTAAAAACCGTCCGTGTGGAAACAGAGCGAAAATACGAAAAGTACCGATCGACGACAAGTTGCCATGCCTCATATCACCACCAGAGGGTAGCATTTTACTACTACAAAAATCGCCGATGTTTAGGTTTTAATTTTTTATTTAACCTCGACTTTTTTAGGTCCCCTGGTGGTCTAGTGGTTAAGACGGCCCCAGGGTTCGATTCCCGGTCAGGGAACCATCCCCAGCCACTCTCAGTGCCGGTCCCAAGCCCGGATAAATTGGGGAGGGTTGCGTTAGGAAGGGCATCCAGCGTAAAACGTGCCAAATCAAGACGTGCGGAGGATCCGCTGTGGCGACCCCTAACGGGAGAAGCCGAAAGAAAGTTATTTTACCTCGACTTTAATTAAAATTGCACTTCAACTGTACAAGAGTTTGTTATTATCAATATAATCATCTTTCTAATAATAATAATAATAATAATAATACAAAAATGAATATAGCAATGTATCTAGTATTATAATAAAAAAGGATAGCTATTATACAATTATAAAAATATAGAATAAGATATAGAATATATAAAAGAAACAACAATTTTATTCATTTTATTATTTGCTTAATTATTCATGATTCACTCAGAATTCGTCCATTTTAATATAAATATAAAAAGGGTGAAATTTAAAGTTTATTAAAAAAAATATTCACGACGTCGTTTCTTTATTTAAAATGAATCCATCGAAAAATAAACTTTAAACAATTGTTTTAACTGATTAAATCTGCAAAGAAGCGCAGGTCCGACGTAAAAGCCGTCCGTGTGGAAACATAGCACAAATACCAGCTCCGGAGACAAGTGGATTTATACAGATTCAAAAACCACAGTAAATGTAGACATTTATAAGTGTATTTCAAAAGTTTAATACATTTAATAAAAAATATATTTTTTTTATTTTGTTCATACATATATATTATTTATTTTAATTAAATACAATGTGCTGCTCCACATCAATGCTAGTGCAATGTCTTATTGTACCACTAGATGGTAGCATTTTATTATTATAAAAATCAGTTTCCAGTTTTTTACTTAATCTCAAATGTCATTAAAATTACACTTAAACTGTACAAGAGTTTGTTATAATCAATATAACCATCTATCTATCTATCTATCTATCTATCTATCTATCTATCTATCTATCTATCTATCTATCTATCTATCTATCTATCTAT
The DNA here is from genome assembly GCF_014805685.1 of Silurus meridionalis. Classification (NCBI taxonomy): domain Eukaryota; kingdom Metazoa; phylum Chordata; class Actinopteri; order Siluriformes; family Siluridae; genus Silurus; species Silurus meridionalis. The sequence continues at coordinate 2,347,827 of NC_060906.1, read as the reverse complement.
CTATCTATCTATCTATCTATCTATCTATCTATCTATCTATCTATCTATCTATCTATCTATCTATCTATCTATCTATCTATCTATCTATTTCCTTTCCATCCATCTATCTAAAAAATAAAAAGGAAAAGTGTTTGGGTAAGGAGAAAAGAGTACACACACGCTTTGCGAGTTAAATGTAACACTGGACCCGAGTGCATTTACTCAGAATTGGTGATAAAATGACTCTTGACAGTGTTGAATTTTCAGAGTAAAATGAACTCTGTGTGGAGTAAAAATGTAACACTGCTCAACACTGAATAGAGTTACTACCATTTAACACTGAGGAACATTAACTCTGTGTGGAGTAAAAATGTAACACTGCTCAACACTGAATAGACTTACTACCATTTACCACTGAGGGACATTAACTCTGATTTGTGTTAGCAAACTTTAACACTAGGGGAAAATTAACAACAATTAATGTTAATATTTTACTTTTATAGTTTATTTACATTTTTATTAGTGAAAAATCCCACTCAGTGAGTACAAATTTAAAATCCATTTGGGGATCAAATAACTCTGTGTCAATATTTCACTCTGTGGTTTGACTAATTTTCTCTGTTACAATGCAAAATCAACTTTTTTTTATTTTTTACATTGAATACATGGAATTGAACAGAACAGAAAATTGAACATAAACCTTATCAACTTAAAACATTTATTATAACATTTATTAAAACAATGTCAAGCTTAAATACATGCACAAAAAACATCACACTGGCATAAAATGGCACTAGTGCACTATATGCAGTACAGAATCTGTTATAACATATTTCTTTGAACATCAAATTGTTTGAAATAACAGATCATTAACATTTACTATCTTTAAAACTCAGTCTGGATGCAGTCTGACTGTAAATGTGTGCTAATGATCATCAAAACAGAGTGTTTCCATCAGTGTTCCACATAACAGCACATCTTTCACAGCAATAGTCCTGATCTTACAAAACACTGCCATCTCACATGCTATTCTGTACAGATAATAAAGTCAGGGTGATGCTCTGTACCATGATGTTTGATCCACTTCACAGAATAGACAAGTTCTGATATTTCCACTCCTAGTTTGGAAGCCATGTCAATGTCACCTTTAAGTCCACTGAGTTCCACCATCTTCCCTGCACCAAGAGTCAATCTGTACTGCTAAAAGACCCCCAGTGCATTGCCATACAACTTTGGTGCTTTTTTGCTAGTGTTTTGGTGATGTTTTTGAAGCTTTTAAATGGTGTTTGAAAGAATTTGTGTTTAGCCTCGTAGCAAATACACCACATGTGCAGAATTGCTCCAATTGTTCTTATACACTGTGGGTAATGTATCATTATGTGATGCTTTGGCAACACTTTTTTCTGGAAAACCTTTTTTTTAAATAGCTGGCGATGTTCAATCTGCAGAAGTAAAAGCAAAAGATACCAGTGTTTATCATCTCTGCACTAAATCACCAAATAACAGAGGCATGTTGCACAACAAGCACCATGACTGGGTGGCAGTTAAACCCAAATCGTTGCTTCCACAAAACAATTTGACGATTGGAGGACGGTTCCTCTGCTGATTGTATCCATAATCAAAAGCATGTATTCTACCAGCAAGATCATCAGCACTCAAAAATTGATGCTGAATGTACTGCAGAACAAGTTTCACCTCCAGCTGAGTGACACCTTCTAAAATGTGGTGCATTATATCCACAGCAGAATTATCTGCCGTGTTGAAATACCTGAGTGTATTTAACAAACACACCCGTTTGAAGCCATAAAAATGAGGTAGTGTAGAGTCATCTAGTAACCTTTCACAGTGCAGAGCATGCATCTCAGATGTTCTTAGTACAACCTCAAGGTTATCTTCAGAAAACACAAACTGAAAGTGATCTTTCTCAAGAACACAGATACAACAGCAATATTAATATGCTAATAAGATGTGTAAGCCCAGGTTATCCCCTGTGACTTCTATAATTGTACCCTAACACAACTTCCAGATACTGGATTCTTAATCCCCTCAATCTCAAGCACTTTTAGATCATTTTACTAGAGGCTCGATTATAGAATTAAAACCATACTGTCTAATATCCTGTGCATGAAAGAGGGCACATAAATAAATATTATCCAATGAAGAGTTAAAAATAGGGGGGAAATTCCTTAATGTACAATATATAGCACCCAATTTGTGTATTTCTTTTTTGGATTTTATTTTGTAAAATTGACGTTAGTGTTTCTAAAATGGGAATATAAGCAAATTTATCTGTTACAACAACTTGATCAAATGTTCCAGTTGTTTTATTTCTCCTGCTATCAAATCTTGTGCTGAGCACTATTTCAGTTGGTTCATCAGTTCCACATTTCTCTGAAAAAAGTCTCTTTCATTTGGCGTCCGAATTTTTTACACTGAAGGACTATAAAATAGAAATTGGAAAACCTTATTCAAGGATAAATTTGTTCATTTGCAGAACGAAGGTCTTTAAAGGTTAGTTTGCTTTGAATTATTGTTTATTTTTCGGGGTAATAACATGGTTTGTTCTGTGTCTAGGAAAACAGGAAGTCAGTTCAGAATCAGACTGGGGGAATCATCACAAGGACACAAAATCCTGAGAGATCTAACCTGACTGACACACTGGTAATATCAATAAATCCAATTTATTTTTAATTGTTGAAAAATGTTTGTCTGTATAAACTGATTATATTTTTCTTTCAGCCAATAATACCTTTGCATACAAGCACACCTGAAAAAAAGCATGGAAAATAAAATGTACAATGTTTTTATTCTTGTCATGGTTCATGTTCACTATAAAAGCAGAACAAATAGATACTTTCAACTCTTAAGTACTATTAAATTTTTGATTACATCTGTTACAGGTTTGTTTGGTTTATTAAATATTTTCTTTATGTACTTAAAAAAGGGAATTTGTATGGTTGTGTATTTGTTGCTGCTGCCTGCTTATTGTGGGAGAATACATGGACATTTCTGCACCTGTGATTACTGAAGAGGATGATGAGCTTGAAACTACAGACACTGTCTTCACCTCCCAGAACCAATATAGTAAGCTGTGAGAGTATGTTTAATGAAAAATATAAAATGCACACTTTATGGAATAAAGCAGTTTAACAGCTCCTGACATTATTGCACATCTGCCTCTTACCATTGATCGAAAAAGTGCTTTAGAAGCACAAATCATTACCTGAAGTCACATGTAACAAACTCATTTTCGGTATTTGATGTGGCTTTACCTTTGACAGCTGTTAGGGAGGATGAGTATTTTTTGGGCAGGAAAAATGATTGCTGTGTCGATAGTGCATGGAGGACCAGGGCCCCATTTTCTTTCAAAACACCTGGTAAAGCACATTGTAGACCATCCCTCGTTCAGTGCCACTTTGAAAGCTGTCTCAGATGAGGGTATAGTGAAAGTGCTGGAAGAGGTAAGGAAATAGACATAACTCAGAGGATTAGTAGGAAAGTTACTAAAATATTTATTTAAGAAATTTTAGGATTGTCAGTAGCAAGTGTAAGAACCTTTTCTAAGTATTTCATGAAAGTTTAAATATTTAACTAGAAATTTCAAAAAGGGGTCATTTGTTTACCAAATCACTTTTGTTGATGATCTTCTCAGATTCAGAATGCAGCTAGTTTGAAGTCACTACAGGATATTATTTTTAAAAATAGCACCCTGTTCCAGACTGCTGGGTTTTTTCCACATGTGCCGAACATTAAAGACAAACATACCATTTTTGAAAAATATGTCAGGTGGTATGTGATTGACAGAAACCATACTGTTCTAAAAAGGTAAAAATCACCACAACATATATACATATATGTTTGGTTTCAAGATATACATATATAATGCTTAAATTGCCCTGGTTTTCACAGCTTTCACTAAACAATTTACTGTTTTTTGCATAAATATATCTAAAAATAAATTACATGCCTGTCAATAAGATAAAATAAATTTTGACTGCTTTGACAGATTTAAAGATGGACTTGCCACTCTGAACTTTCTGAAGTGTTTTTGCTTTCTTTCAAAGCAGAACTCAGCCCAGAAGATAGAACCAGAGGCAAAAAGAATCCACTCTGCTTTCGGTCAGACTATCTCCTCAACTGTGAAGGTTTGATATTTTTTTTTTTGTGAACTGGTAAAATCTTTAAACCAATAAAAAAGTCAGAACACAATTTATGGGTAAATTATTTCTATAATGAAAAATTGTTTTTTTTTAATTAAAAGTCTTTTATTCTTTTTTTTTTTTTTTTTTTTTTTTTTAGAACATCAGTATGGCAAGCCAAAAGGGAGCGCCGCTTTTTACGCCATTCATACTGTCAGGGAACGGCGTAAAATACGGCGTTTTGGTTGCACAGAGCGCGCGTCTTTTACTGCGTTTTTCTTCTAGTATAATGAGTCACCACCCACTGATTTCCACAGCCAGTAATATTGAACTGTTCTCATCGAATCAATGATGAACAGAACCAGACCGGACCAATTCAGCACAGATCATTTGCGATAATCCAATTCTTAGGAGTTCTTTTCCATTCAAGAAGCAGAAAAATCCAGTTCGCTTTAAAATGAACAGAAGAAACTTCATTTTACGCTGCAAGCGGACATAAAATTGGGTAAAAGTAGGGAACAAGATTATTGCAGCGTCAGAATGTGACACTTCCTGCTGCCAGTTGGTGGCGCTACAACCAACATTCTTAAATCGGCTTTTTTCTGTTAACATAATCCTAAGGTTTCATGTACATCACTTAATGTACACAGAAGTTATTAGCAACTTCCTGTTCTTTTATTCGCCATCAGTGTTTGCCACAACTGAACAACCAGGGCTGAGCCTCACTGAAGTCCTAATGCCTGCAGATTCCAACCTGGCTGCTAATTTTGATGCATTTCTGAGTATGTTAAGACCCCAAAAGTGCCCAAACTGTGGAAGGGGGAAAAAATCCTTTGGGAAACAAGAGGGCCCTTCGCACACTAGTGATTGAGCCCTAATAATTACTACGAACATGATGAGTCTAATGAGTAAAACTGTTGGGCCTTACTGCATACAGGATCCCACGCAGTTTTAGTGCACTTTTCATTAATCAAGGCACAAATGTTGGCGAGAATCAGTTTTAATTTAAGTATCATAAATGAAGTAGTAAGTGAAGTAAGTATTAATCATATTATATAAGTATGGTGGATGAAAACCGATTCAGAAGAAAAATCCATGAAATAAGAGACAGAATGAATGCTCAGTTTCATAGTTTCATCGACTTATTATTGAAGACCCCCCCCGAAGAGGAGCAGGCATCTCTTCTGGAAAGGTAACGTTAGGCATATTTAAGGTTGGATATGTATTTGGATATTTTGAAATATTGTTTCTATGCTAAAAAACACCACCGTTTCCCATTGTAGTTCACACAGGAGTGAGTTCACATATGTGAAAACTTTTAATAATTTCATGCTTTTTGACATTTTCTTTAATACTTACAGATTGCACTCCACCCTGCCGTATTGTGGTGTGACGTGATTTGGATGAAAAACAGTTCAAACAGGCGTTAAGAGTTCATTTTCCTGATCCGCCAGAAGATTTTGAACTGTTTAAAGTAAATAGCCAAAGACAGATAATTCCTTTGCGGTTGGAAAGTTTTACTTCAGATCAGATTCACTCAAACAATCCATTAGGGAGATCTTCCCTTTATATTTGTCTGAAGGTGAGTAAAGTTTATATATATATATATATATATATAAATATAGAAAATACTTGTATGAATTGTAGTCCCACTGTATGTATTCTTTCCATTCATCCATCCATCCATCCATCCATCCATCCATCAATCTAATTTAAATCTAATATCCACATATATTCACACTTACACACCTAAAATCAATGTAGTGACTCCAATTCATCTAATCTGCATCTATTTGGATGGTGGGTTGATAATACCATGGAAAATACCAGGAGCTGACACAGGGAGAACTTGGAAATTCCACACAGAAAGCACCCTGGCTCAATTTAACACCTACCAACCAGCTAAATGTGTTTTTATGGTTTAGCTGCAAAAATATGCTAAATGTTAACTTTTAAAACGTTCCACATATTAAGCCTGTCAAACTTAAAGCATTTGAAACTTTGAAACATTTAGGCCAGGTTTGTGAAGCAGCATAAAGGCTGTCTTTAAATTTTATTACCAATTTTATATAACAGTCCATCACTCAAATGAACAATTATTTTAATGCATTTCATATGTTGGAGATAATTTGTGTGTTTTGTGTTTTCAGCTTGACAGAGAGCTACCAGCAATTCTGAACGAGTTTTGTGAGGGCAACCTGGACTTCAATTCCAAATTAACTGTCATAGCAAGATGTAAAAACATTTTTAAGAGTGCACGTGTGGCCCTGTTAAGAAGGTACTCTTGACCTTTTTACTGTATATGCATTAAATACTTGGTAGGGGCTCCTTTTGCTATAATTACTGCCTTAATTCAGCATGGAATTGATGTGATCAGTTTGTGGCACTGCTGAGGTGGTATAGAAGCCCAGGTTGCTTTGATAGTTTGGGTCTGGATTGTTGGGTCTGGTGTCTCTTATCTTTCTCTTGACAGTACCTCATAGATTCTCTATGGTGTTAAGGTTAGGCAAGTTTGCTGGCAAATCAATCACAGTAACACCATGGTCATTGAACAAGCTTCTGGTACCCTTGGCAGTGTCAGCAGCAGGAAGCTTGAAGTGCTCTAAGATTTCCTGATATATGGCTGCGTTGACTGTGGACTTCAGAAAACACAGTGGACCAACACCAGTAGATAACATGGCACCCCAAACCATCACCTACTGTGGAAACTTTACACTGGACTTCAAACAACATGAATTGTATGCCTCTCCTCTCTTCTGCCAGACTCTGGGACCTTGATTTCCGAATAAAATGCAAATTGACTTTTATCTGAAAAGAAGACATTGGGCCACTGAGAAACAGTCTAGTTCTTTTTCTCCACAGCTCAGGTAAGATGATCTAACATTGTCTCTGGTTCAGAAATCACTTGGTAGCCTTTTCATGATGAAGTCTGAGCATGGTGACTCTTGATGGGCTGACTCTTTGTGAAGATCTCCCAAGTGTTTAAATTGGCTTTGCTTGGCAGTATTCTTAAGCTTGTGGTCATCCCTGTTGCATGTGCATCTTTTCCTACTCAATTTCTTCCTTCCAGTCAACTTTACATTTAATATGCTTTGATACAGCACTCTGTGAACAGCCACAACATTCAATAATGACCTTCACTGACTTTCACTCTTTGTGGAGGGGGTCATTGTTCATCTTTTGGATCATTGCCATGTCAGCAGTCTTCCCCATTGGTGTGGTTTCAAAGAACAAGAGATACCCGGAATTTATCCAACTTGCAAATTGTTAACTCAGTTTAAAATTATAAGTTAGGTGTACATATTTTTGAGCACAGTGTTGAGTTCACTCATAAAAAAGATTTAACTGCATGTTTACTACTATTTTGGCCAATAAAAATAAAGAATTAAGATGGGAAAATGTAACATTTTGATTTCTTCATTCAAGCGATTCACTTCCTGTTATTGCACATGCGCAATAAAACAATTTTAATGCATGTATATTGTGTATATACTATACTTTGTTTAAAGTAATTTTCTTTCCAAATCGCACTGCTGATTATCTTTTTCCTCCCATGCGTTCGCTCGTGGACCTCGTACCACGGATATCTCTCTCTCGTTCGTCGGGATTCTATAGACTGCCGTGTGTGTGTGTGTGTGTGTGTGTGTGTGTGTGTTAAACTCTCCGTGTGTTCAATAAACTCAAAGCGAACTGTGCTCCGGCGTTGCCTCCGCTCACTACGCTGCATAACAATTATATACAGTATTATTTAACCGATACCTGTTGTGCAATTCAGGAGATATTAAGTTGGATGTGTGATATTGCATCGTTGTCTAGGTATACAGCAAAACAATCAATCAGGAATATTTTAAGAATGTATGAAAGCCACATAGATGAGTCATTGGCAGAAGAGCTTGCTGAAAACCTGTGTAGATTTTGCCAAGTCAGCAAAGATGATATACAGACACAATATGCGTGTTGTTTTCAGCTTCGAACCATTGAACAGCACAACTCCATTACAAATGAACTGAGAGACCACCATGAGTTTCAGAGCAGACTGGGTGTAAAAAAAGAATGTGTTCTCAGTAGGCACCTTTCTTTCTTTCACCCAATAACAGGGTTCCTGCCAGATGTCCTACATGACACTTTGGAGGAAATTGTTCCATTTGAGTTATCAGTTTGCTTGAACTCATCACAAAGACATTTTACTCTTGATACTCTGAACAAATGTATTAAGTCCTTTTCTTACAAGGACTCAGACAGAGTAAACAGACCCCAATTAATTTCCCAGTCCAGTTTCTCAAAGAAAGCCATAGGTGGGAATGGGCATGAGAATTGGGCATTGCTATGCTTATTACCATTACTGATTGGTAATCTTGAACCCAATTCTGAGCCTGCTTGGGAAATTTTAATGGACTTAATTATTTCAATGGTTCAAGTCTCTGTTCATCACCTTTGTCTGTGCAGAAGGTGAAAGCTGTAAGAACTTGTACATTGGAAGAACTGCAGAAGACTGCAGTTCGTAAAAAATAAGTTTTGTCACTTGCGTCTGATGTGCATTTGCATGAAATTCACTTCAGTGAAGGCATGATTTTGTCCTCAGGTCAATGCAGTGGCTTGCCTGATTTTTTCAGAATACTCAGTGTACTTGTAAATGCTAACAAAGTGACCTTTCTTTGCAAAAGGCTTTCGTCATGGTACATTGAGCACTACAGGTGTTACGAGTTTTCTGAAACAAGTGCAATTGAAATACTTGAGCCAGAGGATCTAAATGATCCTCATCCTCTCACATCGTATACAGTTCAGGGAAGGAACATGATTGTACTAAAGAGATTCCTTCTTCATTAATTGTTCTTCACATAGCCACACAATGATTTCCTGATTTGAACTTTAACGTAACAAAGTATGTCACAGGTTGAAGGAACTGTTTTCGAAATGTAAATTACATTTTAAACCTGTATGACTTCCTAATGCAGAAGACAAAAGCGGGTGTTTTAAAGCGATAGTTCACTCAAATATGATAATTCTGTCAATAATTACACACCCTTATGTCATTCCAAACCTGTAAGACCTTTGTCTTTGGAACACAAATTAAGATATTTTTTAATTAAATCCGAGTGCTTTCCGATCTTCCATAGACAGCAAGGGTCTGAGGTTCACCATTCATGCACTTGAGTGGGTCTTCTTTATAAAAGCATTAAGCCCCAAATAAATCGCTCAGGTGAGGCAGTGGGTTTCCATGTGACATCAGGTGTTTAACTGTAATTTTATGAAGCTATAAGAATACAAAAAAACTCTCCAAAATGGCACTAGGGTGATATGGAGGAGAAGAATTGTTGAATAAAGGTATTTTTCACACACAAAATATTCTTGCAGCAAATTAGAAAAGTACAAAATTTTTGAACTACCCTCTTTAAATCATTTAACATTTTACCGTATATAAAGCTTTGCTATATACTTAATGTACTTGATTTATTTTTAATCAGAATCTTGTTTTACAGAATATGCGGCTTCATGTTGTGTTGCCCCCTGATAATATTAGAAGGCTGGATATTTTGGAAAATCTCACTTCGGTTGAACATTTGAAAACAATTCTTCAAGAAAGGCTTGAAATCAAGGATGATATTCTGATTCAGTTTGAGGATCCTGAGTTTGGTGAAATTTGTAACTTGACCAATATAACAGAGCTTCCAACAGAAAGAGCAGTGCTGAAGATCATCCAAAAAGTACCTGAAGAATCAGATCCAGAGACCTCGATTTCCTCTTTAGACACTGCCAGTATGTCCTCCCCATCTGATAGCTTAAACCAGAGTTTCCCCTTTGTGTCTGTGAGACAGCATGAAAAGTCTCAGTAGGCCATCTCCTTTTACAAGTTCTTTTATGATGTTGAGTTGCTGCTTGAGAAGGGGAATGAGAATTTTAAAGAAGATGGAACACTGCTCACAGTACCAAGAGAAAGCTTAGAGAGGTTATCACAGCTGGACTATGAGCATCAAATAGAAGGTTGGGAACTACCGTCAGAAACTACGAATGGCAGGTTGCTCTGAAGTCACTGTGAACCAAAAAAAAGTAAACAATGACTTTAGATGTTTAAAGAAAGCAAAGAGATATGAGGTAAACCTCCTCCCAGACAACCCAGTAGGGCAGACAGATTGTTCCTTACAGAAGGAAAAAGATGCACTACAAGAGGAAATAAAGAAGAAACATTTCAGGTTGGCAATTGTTGACTCCTAAATGGAACTGACATTCTCTCTGAGAAGGAAGGAGATAGTTAATGAAGAACACCCTGTGTGTGTGTGTGTGTGTGTGTGTGTGTGTGTGTGTGTGTGTGTGTGTGTGTGTGTTTTAAGGTCTGTGCTGAGTTTTACAGAATTACACAAACCAACCTGAAGAGTACCTTTTGGTCTTCTTTGGATGAATATGCACCAAAGATGGTCATGTTGTAATGATCACGTGGTGGAGCCTATGGAGATGAAATAAAGACCCTCCTAGACCAACTTGATCAAGTAAATATTTATCAGCTTGTTAAGTTATTATTTAGTGTCAAATCATGTAAACATATTGTAAATAAAACATGCATATAACTTTTTTCTGTGTCTTTCAGGCTTCTGATTTGCTGCTCAAAGAAAAGCTATGAGCAGCTTTTATTGTACAGTCTAATAGCAGCAGGGAGAAAAGACCTTCTATAACGCTCCTTCAGACACTTAGGATGTAACAGTCTGTCACTGAAGGAGCTGCTCAACGAGGTAACAGTTTCATACAGGGGGTGGGAGGCGTTCTGCAGCAATGATGATAGTTTTGAAACCATCCTCCTTTCTCCCACCTCCTGTACAGTGTCCAGGGGAATCCCCAGGACTGAGCTGGCCTTCCTGATCAGCGTGTCTAGTCTCTTCCTGTCTGCAGTAGATATGCTGCTACCCCAGCAGACCACACCATAGAATATGGCTGATGCCACAACAGAGTCAAAAAAGGTCTTCAGTAGCTCTCCCTGTACTCCAAAAGACCTTAGTCTCCTCAGCAGAAAGAGTCTGTTCAGTCCTTTCTTGTAGATTACCTCAGTGTTGTCTGTCCAGTCCAGTTTGTTGTTTAGGTGAACACCCAGGTATTTGTAAGGTATTTGTAAGAGTCCACTCTCACAATGTCCTTTCCCTGAATGTTTACCAATGGAAGTGATGAAGTGTGTTTGTGCCTACGAAAATTTCACCACCAGTTCTTTGGTTTTCCCCCCGTTTATCTGGAGGCAGCTCCGTTGGCATCAGTCCACAAAGTTCTGTATAAGTCCTCTGTACTCTCTGTCATCATTCGTGATCAGATCGACGATGGCAGAGTCATCAGAGATCTTCTGTAGGTGACAGGTTGCTCAATGACAGGTTAAGAGAAACGGGGAAGTAAAACCGATGTTGGGAAATATTGCCAAATTCTTGCTAAATTATTATTGATTAAATCAAACTCTCAAACTACCGAATTTTGCAAATCAAAAATATACAGGCTACCTGAAATTAATCAAAAGACTGGAGATTTAATAATATTGCCCTCTCATCAAGGCTTTAAAATGTGCAACAAACACTTAAAACACAACAATATTTGTAGGTAAAAATGTGTAGTCTCCCATTCTGTGTCTTACACACACACACATGCACAGACATACACACACAGCTTGACATACAAGCTAAGTGCAAGGTTTGCATTTCTACAGTGTGTGCAAAGCTCTTTAGATAGCTTATTATAATTTTTGTAATTTTCATATGTAAATATATGAAGCAATTGATTTCATGTCTAGGAATTTTTTCTGTCATGATTTCTATTTGTGCTGATCAATTATGAACAATTGGTAAAATAGAACTGCTAGCAAAATTTGAGAATTTGGAGAGGCAGAGTGGCTCCTCCCCTAATCTCACTTCGGATAAAAGCTGAGAGTTCGGGTTAGTGATTAGACATCTGTTGAATACAACTGGTGAGCATTTGATAAAACTTGAGAGTCCTGGTTGGAGTTTCGAGAGCGTTTTAATACACCTGTGGATTTTATTAACAGTTAATAGAGTTTCAACAAAGCCTGAGGTATGTGAAAACATTTGTTATTATTTGTGTCAACTATAGTTGTTAATGGTTAAACATGTCACTTGTATAAATATATTGGTGTGAAATAATGCTGTGTAATGAAGTGGAGGATATTGAGAAAATAGTATTTTTAATGTTAAGTGGTCATTCGTTGTTACAATTAAAAAGACTGTACATGTTATTTCAACTTACTAAGATTAGATCAGAACTGACCTTATCTTCAAACAGTTTTTTGACAAATTCACAATCCTTTTTGTTTACCTTTAGCTGTTTTTTCCTTTTTTGCACACTTTCTTTATGCAATGCATTGTTCTGATACTTTAATTTATTGCGTTGTTTTCGATAGTCTAGAACAACATTTGATTTCATTAAATATTCCATTTATGAAAATGTTAGCGTTAACAAAAGGCGGTCAGAATGGGGTTCATGTCTCTATTACTTGTGTCCCAGCTAATGTTAAAAACACAACAAATGTTTTGCCTAGAACAGAAGGTGAAGGGTCATTAGTATGTGTGAAATTAAAACGCAAGTTGACATATAAAGGTCATTATAAGTATCAATATGTTGATACGACAAATATTAAACAAGCATTATGTTACTTACAACAATGTAACAAGTGTTATTCTAATATTAAATCAGTATTGGATAAATGAGTTTAGTAAGTTAGACAATGTAGATGATGACATCATTGCAGAGAGTGAAGTAGAAAAGGAAAATGTTGAAGAGGAGTTACATGATAAACAACAACACTGTGTGTTTATGGACACGTGTTTACAGCCAGTTGATATTGGGCAGGAAGTTCTGGACCAATATTCTGATAATTTTTTTGAGTGTCGCCCCATCTGAAGGAATTATCCAGTTCAAATGCTTGCAGATGAAACAAATGAGGCTTAATGTTTTCCTGTTTTATTTCCCAATGGTTCTTCAACTTATTGTAACAGTCGTGTCCAAAGGTTAACACTGTCACGATATTTTAATAATAGATTCTGCATGCAGATGGAAGATTTGCCCAGAATGTTGAATATATATTTTATGCCCAGTATTTATCAGAAATAGAAGAAGTAAAGTCTACTGTATCTATAGCATTGAGAAAAGGGAAAGGATTTAATAATCCTATTCGAAGTGAAATGTTTAAAGACACAGACTCTTTAAGACAAGAACTAAATTATGATGAAGGATATAGGTTTTTGAAGCCAATCCGTGGCACTCCATCTTTTTGGCAAGGCGGCAAAAAGATTTGTTTGCATTGGTGAGACAGTTACGTATTCCTACTTCATTTTCATCTGCTGACATGAGATGGACATCTTTGATGTGAAGCATTTTAAAGCAACAAGGAAGACATGAAACTTTAGAACAACTGGAATGGGCTGATAAATGTGAGCTTTTGCGTCACAATCCTGTTACTGCAGCTCGCATGTTTGATTTTAGGTGCCATTGTTTTTTGAGAGAAGTTCTTATGTCTCCTGTTCAACCTATAGGAGAAATTGTAGATTATTTTTACAGGGTTGAATTTCAGCAGCGTGGTTCTCCACATGTTCATTGTTTGTTTTGGATTAAAAATGCCCCACAGATAGATACAAATTCTGATGAAGTTGTTGAGTTTGTTGACAAATATGTTACATGTGAGGTTTCTAGTGAAAATGAGGAATTGCACAATATTGTTACATCAGTGCAACTTCACAGTAAACACCATTCAAAAACATGTAAAAAGAAAAATACAGTTTATCGTTTTAATTTTCCTAAACCACCAACAAGCAGAACTTTTATTTGTCGAAGAAAAAAAGAAGAAGCTACAACTCAGGGTAATGTCGATGCCAAACAAGCTTTAAAAAAATGAGGCAGTGTGTAGTTGCATAATTGTGAGCATTATTTGAAAAGGATGCAGACGTGTTGGATACCACACACAATACTGTTAATACTGAGGGCATATTAGAATGTAAACAGGTTAGACGTGAGATTGTCCAAGAAGAAGAAGATAATGACAGTATTCCAGATTTAACAGATTAAAACGAAGAAGTTACAAAGTTAAACAAAATAGAAAATAGTTTGAGTCGTGTTGAAGGGTTAAGCATCATTGGTTCCTTAAACAAAACCCAGATGGTTGTTTTTAATAAAATAAGGCAGTGGTGTTTGGGGAAAATTAGAGGAGAAAACACAATTATTTCATGTTTATTACTGGTGGTGCAGGAACAGGCAAAAGCCATTTAATTGAAGCCATAAAATGAGTCTTCACGACTATTGTCTCAGATTTCTTTGAATCCAGATGATATTTGTGTTGCTTTAACAGCACCAACAGGCATTGCAGCATACAATTTAAAGGCTGCAACAATTCACAACACATTTAGTATTGGCACAAATGTAAAGTTGCCATACACACCGTTGGGTGAGGACAAATTAAATTCTAATCATAGACGAAATATCTATGGTTGATCATAAATTATTGGCAAATATACATGGAAGATTACGTGAAATGAAACAGAGTGGAGATTTGTCTGCTTTTGGTGATGTGAGTGTAATTGCTGTTGGGGAATTTTTCCAATTGCCTCCTGTGAAGGGAAAACCAGTGTATGTGGACGTACCTGAAATGAGTTTATGGAGATGTTTTAGTGTTGTTGAACTCACACAGGTTGTTAGACAAAAGGACAGTAATTTTGCTGAAATGTTAAACAGGTTAAGGCAAAGAAGCAAAACAACTGCACTAAACAAAGATGATTTAATCATATTATCAAGTTGTGACAAGGTTGAGGAAGATAATGCATCTTTGCACATTTATGCTACAAATGATCAAGTGCATATGCACAACTTGAAGCAGGTGATAAAAATGTGGCCGGAAATTGAAACGATAGAGGCAGAGGATTATGCACGGAGTAAAAAAACAGGCAAAATAGAATTAATAGCTGGTCATCATGTAAAGGTTCATAACACATGTTTGCCAGAAAAGTAACTTTTAGGCATAGATGCACGTGTTCTGTTAATTATAAACATAGATGTTGATGATGGATTAGTTAATGGTGTTTGTGGTGTAGTTACTCATATCGTACGTTCATCTAAAGAGAAGTTACCTGAAACTGTGTACGTTCAGTTTGATGATAGTCATGTGGGATTGAAAAGACAAAAACAATGTTGATTTGAGGCAGCAAAATTGCTCCATTCTACACCTATATATGTAGAAGAGGAAAACGTTTGTACGAAAGCTGGTTTTCACCGTCAGTTTCCTTTAAAACTAGCATGGGCATGCACAGTACATAAAGTTCAGGGTTTAACTGTTGAGACTGCTGTCGTTAGTGTAAAGTGTTTGCACCTGGTCAGGCTTATGTAGCTTTGAGCGGGTAAGGAGTTTGTCAGGGTTAATAATTAAAGACTTTAGTGAAAAGGCCATTTTCTGTAATGATCAGATTTGTGAAGCTCTTCAAGAAATGCCATCTTTTATGGCACATGATGAATCATTGGTGACAGTACAAGATAGTTCCTTTTCTGTGTTTATACTGAATGTACAGAGTTTGCGTTGCCATAAAGAGGATTTAAATGTGTCTATTCAACATGTATTGCTGTAACTGAAACATGGCTGCCAGAACACTATCTGCCTGAAAGTGTACATTTAGAAAACTACAACTTTGTGGGTATTCCTCGTTGTGTTGCATACACAAGTAAATGTCCTCCTTTCAATGATTTGAAACTACAACAACACGGTGGAGTTGGAGTTTATACAACATGTGGAGTACCAAACACTTATAACAATTCCAAATCTTAATTTAGAATGGCTGTTGACACATTTTCCTGAAAATGATATTTTGCTTGGTGTTATTTATAGACCACAAACATACCCTTTGTGTAGTTGTAAAGAAAATCTGGGCAGGTTAATTGATCAGCTGCCTTCAATTTCAAATAACATTGTGCTTGTGGGAGACTTTAATAATGATGCATTAAAGTCTAATTCTGTGTGCTCTTTTACAGCAGATAGGGGTTTTATTCAACATGTTAAGGAACCTACAACAGAAAAAGGAACATTAATTGATCATGTGTACATAAAACATATGACAAATTTCTCAGTACACACAGATATTGTGCAGGTGTACTTTAGCACACACGAGGGAATTTTCTGCTCATTTATACTTTCAATTCAAATGGTCTATGATTCTCTGTTGAAGTATTTGACTTGACATGAAAGGTGTACCATTTAATGTAGTATATACTTATTTGGTGATAGAGACAAGGACCATGGGAAAATATAGAACTTTTATCTTGTAGGATTCCTGTTAAGGCAGTAACAGATTTATACAATGTCATTATCTGTTTAAACACTGGAAATGTACTTATTACAAATCTGTAGCTCAATAATCATGTAAATTCTTCTACTTGTAAAATATCATTAGCTTTTTACATACACAATTCTGGTTACTTGGTGATGGAGACAAGGAGCAAAAGAAAACACTTATCTAAATGATCTACTGTTATTTAAATTTTATTACATTTACATTAACAAAATAATCATGTACATTCTGCTTCAGGTTTATAAAACCATTAGGATTTAAAATAGTTTCCTACAAAAGGTTTCTTTTCTTGCATTGCAACAGCATGATCTTGGCATAGTAAACACATCTGTAACCATTTAGCTTATTCTTGCAATGTGTTCTGCTATAGAACAAAATATTGGATTTTGTAGAGTAACAGAACAGAACAGTTATTGTGAGTACTGTGCATACCTTATTAAAACATGCTGTTGCTAATACAACTTTTTGCTTTCCCTATAATATAAATGAGAACAAAAAGCAAAAATGCACTGGTAATGGTACTCCAGGTCAACCACCTGGATGGGGTTCAAGTCCCTGCAGTGTACTTGCTTGTTATTATTTACAATAATACTAAAATGTGTTATTATAGACTTCACACAAAAGTAAATAAAACACCATATAACTAAGTGTAAAAATGTTGATAAGTTTATTTCAGCAAAGAAAAGAACATACCTAGTGTTGTGAGACAGAACATTTGACTGTATTCCTGTAATTCATTCTGTGTTTTCTAAGGATGAAGTTGATACAAATTGCATCATACAGACTGTTGGCACAAGGAAATATTTTAGTATATCTTCTTTGTAAAGTGCTCTGCACTGCCTTCCTGTTACAGTTTGAGTTTATATTTCAATACAATGGGTCTCATTCGCTAATAATTGCGTACATGTTTTGTATTTGGGAGGTTATGCCATGCAGGTAGTTGGTTTGAAAGAGGCAGATGTAGAGGACAGGGGGATGTGGAGACGGATGATCAACAATCAAGGATTACAGGATCAACTGTTTCAACCCCTAATGGGAGAAGCTGAAAGAAGAGGAAGAAGAATTGGAGTTCTCAACTAGCTATCTATTAGTATAAAAAGTCGTCCAAAAGTGTCTTTCAGACATAGTTGGAGTTCTATTAAAGTCTAAAAAGCTACCCTCCACAGTGGAAAAGATGCTCAAGGCTGCCTGGTACAATGAAAACTGTGTCTCATTCCATCTTTTGGTCACTCACATGGCCTGTAGAATATTACGAGTCTCTGTGGCTACACACAAAAGCTGAACAAAGGCAATGTATGTCCTTTATTACATAGTAATTTATCTGTAAGCCCATGTAAAGAACCATAGCATCACCAGCATGGAGACTTTTTTCATATTAAGGATCCTACCTTACAAATGTGATATTTACATAATATATACATTACATTAGTAACAGAAAGTAACCAAGTCAAACAAAATAACAATTAAAATGAGTGGCACCTTTTATAATCTGCCATTGTAAAAGGATTGTTTTCATTAATGCATAAATTATAATCCAGTATTTTTTCTGAATTGTGCATAATGTTTATACTTTTGGCACTTAGTATTTTACTTATATATTATTATATACTTATATATGCATATTATACTAAAATGTAAATGCAGGACATTTTTACTACAAGAGATCCACAGTGTATTAATACTCGAGTACTTCACTACTGATATACACACTTCATTAAAATGTAGGTGCATGGGTACATTTTACTTTTAAGGAATGAATTGTAGTATGTTGATTAATGTGCAGTTAAGTACACTAATAATATTGTTAATGATAAAATATTGTAGTTTTAATACTGTTAATATCAATTTTAATGAACAATTATTAATATTACTTGAATATTGGAGAATATCACGACTTAATTTTCTTGTGGTTTTTACATAAACATTATTTCCTCGTGATAATTTTTGCTGTGTATTCGGCATGTTCTAGAGGCAGGATCATGGATAATAACCATAACCATTGTGGCAGCGGCACGCACCTGTGTATTATCCATGATGCTGCATCTAGAACATTCCTCGTGATCAGTAATACATTTTCTGTGTTTTCGGCACAATAGAATGCTCTATGCAGCATCATATAAAATAAACATGATCATTTATGCAGCTGGCGCGTTCACGCGAGCCGATGCAGTCTCGTCCACGCGCGTCCACGAGAAAATTAATTTGTGATAACGAGAAAACAACTTTAGTTATGATGAGATCACGAGAAAATTAATTCATGATCACGACAAGACAACTCGTTATATCGAGATCAGGAGAAAATGAAAACGAAAAACCGATCATTCATGGCCTTTTAGGACTTCCGTAATTTTAGCTCCTTTTCCCAAAATATTATATTGCGCAGTCTTAATTGAAGGCCCGCCCCTTCTCCGCACGTGTGCTGCTGAGTGTGCAGAATTGAGTGAGTGGAGCAGAGGTCTGGACAAGTTCAACAGGAGACTTTACCTACTGCGCGCTCATCATAATACAGCCGAGACTTTCACCTTAAAGGTAAGAGTTCACACCATTTATGCACTTTTTTATAACTCATTATTAGCGCGCAGGTGCGGCCTTGGGAAAGTTTTTATTTATTAATTATTTATAATTTTAACCTTCTGACCTCATCCTCAACATAATGAGCATTTTGATATTAATTTGACATGATATTAATTAAGAATTGTTCAGTGCTGTATAACATCGTTTTAAATTAAGTTTTAATGGCCAAATTGTTTTCCAGTGTTAATTGGGTGAAAATAGACAGTTAATCCTACACTGAAATCAGTTTCATATTTCTGTAGGCCAGGATGTTGCTTATTTGGCCACTGGGAAGTTTAGTGTGGGGAGGGAACAGTAGAATGGCTTAGTGTGGGGGAGGGGAACAGTAGAATGGCTTAGTGTGGGGAGGAACAGCAGTCCACTGGGAAGTTTAGTGTGGGGAGGAACAGCAGTCCACTGGGAAGTTTAGTGTGGGGAGGAACAGTAGAATGGCTTAGTGTGGGGAGGAACAGCAGTCCACTGGGAAGAAGTTGGTGGAGTTTAGTGTGGGGAGGGAACAGTAGAATGGCTTAGTGTGGGGAGGGAACAGCAGTCCACTGGGAAGAAGTTGGTGTAGTTTAGTGTGGGGGAAGGGAACAGCAGTCCACTGGGAAGAAGTTGGTGCAGTTTAGTGTGGGGGAGGGGAACAGTAGACGCTGTGCTGCAGTACAGAGACTCATTAAGCTCACTACAGAATTGCAACAGGAAGTTTAAGAAACAAATCAGAATGAAAAGAGAAAATAATAACTGAGTGAACTTGAACAGTATGTGGGGGACTTTTGTGTTTGCTTCTTTGTGAGCAAATACAGAATACATCAGGATGTCATATTTAATTTGTTTCTCTCTAAACTCATAGGCTTAAATAATAATAATAATAATAATATATAAAATGTTATTGTAAAATAACTTTGTAAATATCTGAATAGTGAAAGTGATTAGTGATGTAGTAACTGTACAGTTTGCTAATTGTAGCCTGTGACTGGAGTTATTTAGTTTAAACTAACACATCATTTTACAATCTTCTCTTCAGTGTTCAGGCAGCGATGGAAGGAAAGTCAGCACAGGTATGTGCTCTCAGTAAATCCCTCAGTAGTCTTTAGTAACTAATTAAGGAGCAGTTTTCAAATGAAACAACACTGTGATAATAATATAAATAAATTCATATCCTGGAATCATTATAAGACTGAGAGAACAGTTTATTATTAGAACCAGTGAGTGTGTTTGGTGTTAGATGACTGCTCATGGCTGTTAGATCAGCCACATTGACGAAGGCTACTACAGTAGAGAAACTGCTACAGGTTGTGTAGATAATAGAAGGTTTAGAAGGTGAACACTTAGCTTTTCACTCATATGCATTAATAAAATCTAAGTACAGCAGTGACAGAAGTTTCATGTTAGAAAGGCAAGATTTTAATATTATTTGCTTCATTCTGTATCTTTACCATTTCAAGAGTTATTTTTAAACACATTTACAAAAATATGTTAACATTAACGTAATTTATCCTTATTTCATGTTAAGGGAGTTAACTAATAACCCTTATTTATTGTAAAGTGCTACCAAAAGTCTATGTAGACATTTGGAGAGTGTACAAAAAATACAACAACTACACAAGCACAGCTTTTCCCCTTAGTCTGTGGAATACATGTGCTTCACAATATTGCCACTATAAGAGGAGACAGCCACCCTTCTTGTATTGAGGAAGATGGCCCAGAGGAACACCTACATATTTTAGAGGCCAACAGAAACGGAAGACTTTTGAGAGACAGGATTTGTCAAAATCACTTTTTTTTTTTTTTTTGCACTGGTCTGCCAGGCAGTGTATTTCTTTATTTCCTAAAAAACAATAAAAGTCAAATTGAATAAAATGTATTTTTATATTGTCTTTTTTCACTCAATCACACTCACACTCACTTTTAACATGCAACAGATTAATATTCAGACAAGTTCTCACCTTAAGGCCATGCTCCAGTAATTCAATTTCAAGTGCTGCTTTTTTAATGAGGAGTCTTTTCTCTTTCATTTAAAGCTGTAAAAGATCCATCTCCATGTCACTTTTTCTTGTTTGTTTTTGAAGATGGACCTTATACAGCTCCTTTGCTGGCAACTAGGAAGGTGGAAAAAATTGAATGAATGTGATTGTTTGGTCAGACAATAAAATTCAAATATGGACACCTGGACACAAATTCTTACCCTGCTTAGATTGTGTGCTGAGGTTGAAGGACCCTCATTTCTGGGCAAATCCCTGGGTATGTACTGTGAAGGGACAATGACAGTTTGTTACTCTAATGCAAAAAGAGGCCATACATTATAATGGTATGCATCATACCTCAGTGGAACTACCAGCATTGTCCAAAGCAGATGTGGTCTCTTCATTGTCATCATCATCTTTATCCTACAGGAGAAATATTTAAGTATACATTATCTGGCAAAAAAAAATACCTAAAAGCAACTAAAGGTACCTGACAACAAATCATTTACAACTGTGACTGTGTTCTTTCTGGAGGGTCCAATAATACAATACGTCCATCAGTATCTATAAGAACACACAACCCATTTAATTCTCAATATTATCAAAGAAAATAATACATGAAAAGAGTAAAATGTCAGAGTAAGATCACAGTAGCCTATACATCATATGCAGTTAAATAAAATAAGCCTACATAAAAATGTATCTTGTTCAAAAAGCCTTTAAGTGACAGAGATAGTAATTTATTAGGACAAAAAAATGAAAAATCATAGAGGTAAATCTACATTTCACCATTTTTTCACCATCACTTGTTGTGCATGGTGTGTGTGATGAACTGTCCCCTGGAATGCCAGCAACCACTGGTCGCCCTTTATTAAGGGACAGAGCCAGCTCCTCAGATGGGGTGAGGGGAGGTGGTGGTGGACCCCCACCAGTTAGACGGGCTTCAGTCTTCTTTCTATTAGCTACATGACAGAATGAATAGACTAAATCCTGTTATAATAATAGTTCAATAATTGTGTAATTAAATATTACCTTTTTGCAGAATGTTTTTGTGTTTCATTTTGACTTGGCTTAAAGTTCTTGTGGTTCCAGAAGGATTACAGCTTATTAAATAAGAAATATACATTATTTTAAACTAAAGAGATAAATGGCAGGAAAGGTAAATGCTTTCATAGTGATATAACATATTCAAAAGGATGTATAAGTCATACTTTATTATTTTGCATTATAATAAAACTAGAGCAAATATCAAATTTGTAATTTAATACACTCACGCATTTACTCTGTCCGGTATTTTTTGCCAAGTCAACTCTCTTGCTTTAGCGATGCAGCTTTATTGCTTCTTTTTAATATTATTGGCTTATACTCCTCATAAGCGTGCATTAAAACCTTCAACTCCGCCTCTGTGAACTCCGCCTCTGTAAACTCCGCCTCTGTGAATTCCGCCTCTGTAAACTCCGCCTCTGTGAACTCCGCCTCTGTGAACTCCGCCTCTGTGAACTCCGCCTCTGTGAACTCCGCCTCTGTGAACTCCGCCTCTGTGAACTCCGCCTCTGTGAATTCCGCCTCTGTAAACTCCGCCTCTGTGAACTCCGCCTCTGTGAATTCCGCCTCTGTAAACTCCGCCTCTGTAAACTCCGCCTCTGTGAACTCCGCCTCTGTAAACTCCGCCTCTGTGAACTCCGCCTCTGTGAACTCCGCCTCTGTGAATTCCGCCTCTGTAAACTCCGCCTCTGTAAACTCCGCCTCTGTGAATTCCGCCTCTGTAAACTCCGCCTCTGTGAACTCCGCCTCTGTGAATTCCGCCTCTGTAAACTCCGCCTCTGTGAACTCCGCCTCTGTAAACTCCGCCTCTGTGAATTCCGCCTCTGTAAACTCCGCCTCTGTAAACTCCGCCTCTGTGAATTCCGCCTCTGTAAACTCCGCCTCTGTGAACTCCGCCTCTGTGAACTCCGCCTCTGTGAATTCCGCCTCTGTAAACTCCGCCTCTGTAAACTCCGCCTCTGTGAACTCCGCCTCTGTGAACTCCGCCTCTGTGAATTCCGCCTCTGTAAACTCCGCCTCTGTGAACTCCGCCTCTGTAAACTCCGCCTCTGTAAACTCCGCCTCTGTGAACTCCGCCTCTGTGAACTCCGCCTCTGTAAACTCCGCCTCTGTAAACTCCGCCTCTGTGAACTCCGCCTCTGTGAATTCCGCCTCTGTAAACTCCGCCTCTGTGAACTCCGCCTCTGTGAATTCCGCCTCTGTAAACTCCGCCTCTGTGAATTCCGCCTCTGTAAACTCCGCCTCTGTGAATTCCGCCTCTGTAAACTCCGCCTCTGTAAACTCCGCCTCTGTGAACTCCGCCTCTGTGAATTCCGCCTCTGTAAACTCCGCCTCTGTAAACTCCGCCTCTGTAAACTCCGCCTCTGTGAATTCCGCCTCTGTAAACTCCGCCTCTGTGAACTCCGCCTCTGTGAACTCCGCCTCTGTGAATTCCGCCTCTGTAAACTCCGCCTCTGTGAATTCCGCCTCTGTAAACTCCGCCTCTGTGAACTCCGCCTCTGTGAATTCCGCCTCTGTAAACTCCGCCTCTGTGAATTCCGCCTCTGTAAACTCCGCCTCTGTGAATTCCGCCTCTGTAAACTCCGCCTCTGTGAATTCCGCCTCTGTAAACTCCGCCTCTGTGAATTCCGCCTCTGTAAACTCCGCCTCTGTAAACTCCGCCTCTGTGAATTCCGCCTCTGTAAACTCCGCCTCTGTGAACTCCGCCTCTGTGAATTCCGCCTCTGTAAACTCCGCCTCTGTAAACTCCGCCTCTGTAAACTCCGCCTCTGTGAATTCCGCCTCTGTAAACTCCGCCTCTGTGAACTCCGCCTCTGTAAACTCCGCCTCTGTGAACTCCGCCTCTGTGAATTCCGCCTCTGTAAACTCCGCCTCTGTGAACTCCGCCTCTGTGAACTCCGCCTCTGTGAATTCCGCCTCTGTAAACTCCGCCTCTGTAAACTCCGCCTCTGTAAACTCCGCCTCTGTGAACTCCGCCTCTGTAAACTCCGCCTCTGTAAACTCCGCCTCTGTGAATTCCGCCTCTGTAAACTCCGCCTCTGTGAACTCCGCCTCTGTGAACTCCGCCTCTGTAAACTCCGCCTCTGTAAACTCCGCCTCTGTGAATTCCGCCTCTGTAAACTCCGCCTCTGTAAACTCCGCCTCTGTAAACTCCGCCTCTGTGAACTCCGCCTCTGTAAACTCCGCCTCGCGTTTGAATTATTGAAGCCCTGCCTCTTTTGTGACGTCGGCATCACTGATTGGTCAAATTTCTCGGTAAACGCACCAATGAAATGGCGCCCTGGACGCGCTTTGATTTTCATGACAACTTTGTTGTGCTGCAGTTTAACACAAACATTTACTGATCACAGCAATGAAGCGCAAACAAACAGCTGAAATGTTTTTAATTTTTTTAGTGATAAGCGTCAATGTTTTGAACAATCCGCTCTCCAATACAACAAAAAAGATTTTTCATCCAGAAAGAGCGACTTTGTCAGCCCGCTTGAGCACTTCAGGCATTACCGCCTCAATCACTGAGGAAACGCCCCCTCCCAACCAGCTGCACGGAATTGGCGTCAAATTTTCTGGCACTTATAAGGACGCCTGAATCCTCCAGACAGTGCCAGATTGTCTTTAGGCTTGTCCTGATCACTCTCCAGCGTATTCCCTGTTTTGTTTGTTTCTGACCTGTTTATTCTGTTCTCCGGTTTCCGGCTCGGCATCCCCACCCTCCGCGCACATCGGCTCCCTGAATCGGTTTCCCGATTCAGCTCTGCACAGCCTTTCTCCTGTTCTGCTCTTTTTGCATCTGCCTTGGATCCTATAACCTGAACTTTGACACTTTCAGAAGAAAGAAGGAGAAATAATGACAGATAATAAGACGGGTAACAGCTACAGCTGCTTCTCCTGCTGTCAACTTTATTCAACTTTATTGTCATTGTACAGAGAACAAGTACAGAGACAATGAAATATAGTTATCATTTAGTTCCTAAAACCACATTAAATATCAATCTGTCATGCAGGAAATATAAAATGATTTTGTACTGACTGAGTAATGCAGCACTTATAAAATATTTGTACTACAACATTGTGTGTGTTTAAGACTGGTGCAGTTTTGCATGACTCTGTTCTGTTCACTGTTTTAACTAGAAGTTTATAATGATTTCTGTTTAACTTAAAGTTTGTTTTGTATTTTGTAGATAAATTTAACGTTGCCAAGTGCAGAGATAAAAAAGAACAGCGGCCCATCTTTTCCAAGGCCAATCCAAATAGCAGCTCTGCAGAGATCAGCATGCAGCTTGAGATCGCGTGGAACAAACTGAGTGAAGAACAGAAGAAACCCTACTACACTGAATCATGGAGGCTTAAACAGGAACACGAACAGTTGTTTCCTGGTAGGTGAACTTTCTTTATAGACAAATGGCAAAATAACAAAACAAACGCATCAATTCTGACACTTTTATTGTTTTTATGTTGCTTCTTACTCTTTAAATTCTTCTTTTCTATTATGTAGATTGGGTTTATAAACATGCCAGAAGAAGTACCAGTCCATGACCTCGTGCCTGAAGTTAGTGATCAGTTCCCCGGCCTTAGCCACCAAGAACTGCTGTCTCCTAAATACATCTGCTTTGATCCTCCTCTTTTCCCTTCTGTTTTAGAGTCGACTTTCTGCCAGACCAAGTGAGTTAGTAAACTGCATTGGAACAGTTTCAGAAGAATGACATGCAAATGAAGTTTTACTCTGCATCTTAAATAATCACCATAATCGCCACTCATTTACTTTAATATGCAGCTAAAATTGTGCACTTCTGTTTACAGCACCTGCTATGGGTCTGACTGTACAAGCAGTGAGGTTCAGCTCGAGGACGAGGAGGAAATTACTTTGCTCAACAACGACATCTTTTCTATTTTAATTGAGGAATATGGCTTTTTTAACCAGACTGGAGCCCAGAATCATACTGAAGACCCCCACAACAGCACAGAGATCCTGGATTCTGTACCAGTCTTTGACAGCTTTGAGGATCTGTTTAAGCAACTTGAACAGATGGAAAATGATTCAGGAATAGAGGAAGATGGTGAATTTCGAACGTTTCATGTACTTTAGTGTGCATGTTGTTTCATCATCTTAAATCTATAATACATTCTAATTTAAAGTTTTATTTAAAGAAAAAGATTTTGAATTCCAATTATGTCTGTCTCTTCATCACAGAAAGCATTCAATCACTTCATTTTCTTTCCTGAAATCCACTTCAGTAAATTCAGTGATGTTTGATATTTCTTAAAGTAAAGGAATTTGACAGAAACTGAAGTTGAGGTATTTTCTTTAGTGCTTTGTTCATTTTGAGCTCTGTGAACAATATAGCTGACAGTCAATGTGGG
This sequence comes from Silurus meridionalis, assembly GCF_014805685.1. NCBI lineage: Eukaryota > Metazoa > Chordata > Actinopteri > Siluriformes > Siluridae > Silurus > Silurus meridionalis. The sequence continues at coordinate 2,321,475 of NC_060906.1, read as the reverse complement.
GCAGAACCTGATTCACTTAAACATCTGTACTTTATAATTGAGTGCATGGATTGGCACAAGAAAGTGGATGATCTTTCACATTTACATTTACATTTGCGGCATTTAGCAGACGCCCTTATCCAGAGCGACGTACAAAAGTGATTTAAATCTCTAGTAATGAATAAATCTCCACTGGTACGCAAGATTACACACTTAACATAAATATAACCCTTGAATTCTACAAGCTTGGAAGTGCTAATTTAAGTGTTTAAGGGAGAGGTAGGTTTACAGTCATCGCTTGAAGATAATCAAGGACTCTGCTGTACGGACATCAAGGGGAAGTTCATTCCACCACCTCAGTGCCAGAACAGAGAAGAGCCTTGAAGTGTACTTACCTCTCATTCTGAGAGAAGGAGGTACCAGTCGAGCAGTGCTGGAGGATCTCAGACAGCGTGGTGCAGTGCGAGATGTGATGAGGTCACTGAGGTAAGATGGTGCTGGTCCATTTTTGGCCTTGTAGGCAAGCATCAGTGCTTTGAATCTGATACGTGCAGCTACTGGAAGCCAGTGAAGGGAGCGCAGCAGTGGGGTGGTGTGGGAGAACTTGAGCTGATTGAACACAAGTCGCGCAGCTGCATTTTGGATCATTTGCAGTGGACGAATAGCGTTCAGGGGGAGACCTGCCAGCAGAGAGTTGCAGTCGTCAAGTCTTGAAATCAAAAGAGACTGAACAAGCACCTGGGCAGCCTGTATGGACAGAAATGGTTGAATCTTTCAGATGTTATAGAGAAGAAATCGACAAGAACAAGCAACATTAGCGACATGTGGGAAGAAGTTCATTGTCCATAGTTACCCCAAGATTATGAGCAGTGGCTGAAGGGGAGAGCAGAGAGTCATGAAGTGTTATTTGGAGATCTTGTCCTGGAGGTGAATCGCCTGGGATGATCAGCAGTTCTATTTTGCTGGGGTTAAGTTTTAGTTGGTAAGCACTCATCCATGGAGATATGTCTGTCAAGCATGCTGAGATCCGAGCGGAAGCTGTGGTATCTGATAAAAGGAAAGAAAAGATGAGTTGAGTGTCATCTGCATAGCAGTGATAAGAAAACCCATGTCAGGATATGACTTCACCAATGGAGTGGGTATAGAGAGAGAAAAGGAGGGGACAAAGTACCGAGCCTTGTGGGACACCAGCGGTGAGTCTGCACTGGGCAGATTTGAATCCCCTCCATGTTACCAGGTATGAGCGTCCTTCCAGGTAGGAAGCAAACCATTCCCATGCTGTTCCGCAGATACCGAGGCTCATGAGGGTTGACAAAAGTGTCTTGTGGTTGACTCTGTCAAATGCTGCTGAAAGGTCCAGGAAGATAAGAACAGATGACAGCTTGGCTGACTGAGCAGCATGCAGTTTCTCAGAAACAGCCAAAAGGGCTCTGTGGAATGTGCTGCTTTGAATCCAGACTGGTTAGGATCATGGAGGTTGTTCTGTGAGAACATGCACATGTTGTATTTTAACAAACATCTCCTAGAGAGTTGTTCAGATCGACACCAAATTTAGTATGTATTATCTAAACGCCTTTGCGATGTTAAATTGCAAAGATCTAGAGTTTTCGCTGAAGGGTCTGACAAAGTTTGCTGTTTCGCCCTCAAAGAGGAAGTTGCTATAACTCAGACATACGATGTCCAATCTCCTCCAAACTTTACATGATTAACAACACTCCAGATCTGAACAGATCTACATTTCCATAATCGGTTAGTCATAGCACCACCTGCTGGCAACAGGAAGTGTCATTTTACTGTGCAATGAACTATTCCTAGAAATTTAATGACATCAAAATTTTTTTTTGGCCAGTCTTATCTAAAGGCCTTCACGATAGTGAATTGTAAAGATCTCGAGTTTTCGTTAAAGGGCGTGTCCATGGTGCCGTGACAAATTTGTCAATTAAAGATTTCTTGTCATGGGAATAAAAGTTGTAACTCAGGCATAAAAAGCCCGATTTTCCCCAAACCTCACAGAATATTAAATATGTAGTTATAATAATGAATACAAGTGTATAACAGCAGTTCTTGCATAAGTGTGGTAATGAATGTCCTGTTTCATGTGGATTGAAAACATCAAGTAAAGGACAGCTATGGATTTGTTTTACTTGTCATTATAAGATAAATAAAAGTAAAATGTCAGCAGAAAGTGCTGTAAACAATTTGGAATTGCAACCCATACCTGAAGAATTGCGTTGTCTCAATAGTCTAGAACATTTGATTTCATTACATATTCCATTTATGAAAATGTTAGCATTACCAAAAGGCGATCAGAATGGGGTTAATGGCTCTATTACTTGTGTCCCAGCTAATGTTAAAAACACAACAAATGTTTTGCCTAGAACAGAAGGTGAAGGGTCATTAGTATGTGTGAAATTCAAACGCAAATTGACATATTCAGTATGTAACTGATGCTTATGCATGTATTGTTTATATAATTTCCTACATTTCAAAATCTGAAAGGGAAATGGGATTTTTTTTTAAATGAGGCAGTGTGTACTTGCATAAACGTGAAGTTAGTGCACAAGACGCAGTGTATAGGTTGACAAATATGCATTTAAAGGAGTGTTCCAGAAATGTTCAGTTTATTCCCATGGGTAATGATTCAGTTTGTATGAGTTTACCATTGCAAGTTCTACAGAACAAGTTGCAGTCGCAAACTTTAAGAAGTGAAGAGATGTGGAGGGCAAGTTTGGTTGATCGTTACAAGAATAGACCACGTCAGAGTGTTTTTGACGATATGTGCTTAGCCACATTTGCGTCTGAGTATCGTATTACATCTAAAGGTCAGTCTCCCAATGAAATGACATTAGATAATAATCTTGGTTTCATTGTTAAAAGAACACGTACTCAGCCTGCAGTTGTTCGTTATGCACGATTCTCAGCGACTAAGAGTCCTGAAAAGTTTTACCAAAGTACACTGCAATTGTTTTCTCCTTATTGTGCAGATACGGAACTAAAACCAGAGGGATATACTACTTATGAACACTTTTATAAAGAAGGTGACATTTGTTTAGGTAATGGATTAGTAGAATTGGTTCAAAATGTAGTCAATAAAAACAGAGCATTATTTGAAAAGGATGCAGACGTGTTGGATACCGCACACAATACTGTTAATACTGAGGGCATATTAGAAAGTGCATGGTGTTCCCTTTGTCTTGAGCAGCAAGTTGATCATTTAGAATGTAAACAGGTTAGACGTGAGATTGTCCAAGAAGATGATGATAATGAAAGTATTCCAGATTTGACAGATAAAAACGATCAAGTTACACAGTTACACAAAAAAGAAAATTGTTTAAGTTGTGTTGAAGGGTTAAGCATCATTCGTTCCTTAAACAAAACCCAGATGGCTGTTTTTAATAAAATAGGGCAGTGGTGTTTGGGTAAAATTAGAGGAGAAAACACAAAACCATTTCATTTGTTTTTTACTGGTGGTGCAGGAACAGACAAAAGTCATTTAATTGAAGCCATAAAATGAGTCTTCACGACTATTGTCTCAGATTTCTTTGAATCCAGATGATATTTGTGTTGCTTTAGCAGCACCAACAGGCATTGCAGCATACAATTTAAATACTACAACAATTCACAACACATTTAGTATTGACAATAATGTAAAGTTGCCATACACACCGTTGGGTGAGGACAAATTAAATTCTAATCATAGACTAAATATCTATGGTTAATCATAAATTATTTGCATATATACATGGAAGATTACGTGAAATGAAACAGAGTGGAGATTTGTCTGCTTTTGGTGATGTGAGTATAATTGTTGTTGGACTTTTTCCAATTGCCTCCTGTGTAGGGAAAACCAGTGTATGTGGACGTACCTGAAATGAGTTTAAGGAGATATTTTAGTGTTGTTGAACTCACAGAGGTTGTTAGACAAAAGGACAGTCATTTTGCTGAAATGTTAAACAGGTTAAGGCAAAGAAGCAAAACAACTGCACTAAACAAAGATATTTTAATCATATTCTCAAATTGTGACAAGGTTGAGGAAGATAATGGATCTTTACACATTTATGCTACAAATGATCAAGTTCATATGCACAACTTGAAGCAGGTGATAAAAATGTGGCCGGAAATTGAACCGATAGAGGCAGAGGATTATGCACGGAGTAAAAAAACAGCCAAAATAGAATTAATAGCTGGTCATCATGTAAAGGTTCATAACACGTGTTTGCCAGAAAAGTAACTTTTAGGCAGAGATGCACGTGTTATGTTAATTAAAAACATAGATGTTGATGATGGATTAGTTAATGGTGTTTGTGGTGTAGTAAAACATTTGTACAAAAGGTGGTTTTCGCCGTCAGTTTCCTTTAAAACTAGCATGGGCATGCACAGTACATAAAGTTCAGGGTTTAACTGTTGATACTGCTGTCGTTAGTGTAAAGTGTTTGCACCTGGTCAGGCTTATGTAGCTTTGAGCGGGTAAGGAGTTTGTCAGGGTTAATAATTAAAGACTTTAGTGAAAAGGCCATTTTCTGTAATGATCAGATTTGTGAAGCTCTTCAAGAAATGCCATCTTTTATGGCACATGATGAATCATTGGTGACAGTACAAGATAGTTCCTTTTCTGTGTTTATACTGAATGTACAGAGTTTGCGTTGCCATAAAGAGGATTTAAATGTGTCTATTCAACATGTATTGCTGTAACTGAAACATGGCTCCTGAAAATGATATTTTGCTTGGTGTTATTTATAGACCACAAACATACCCTTTGTGTAGTTGTAAAGAAAATCTGGGCAGGTTAATTGATCAGCTGCCTTCAATTTCAAATAACATTGTGCTTGTGGGAGACTTTAATAATGATGCATTAAAGTCTAATTCTGTGTGCTCTTTTACAGCAGATAGGGGTTTTATTCAACATGTTAAGGAACCTACAACAGAAAAAGGAACATTAATTGACCATGTGTACATAAAACGTATGACAAATCTCTCAGTACACACAGATATTGTGCCAGTGTACTTTAGCACACACGAGGGAATTTTCTGCTCATTTAAACTTTCAATTCAAATGGTATCTGATTCTCTGTTGAAGTATTTGACTTGACATGAAAGGTGTACCATTTGATGTAGTAAATACTTATTTGGTGATAGAGACAAGGACCATGGGAAAATATAGAACTTTTATCTTGTAGGATTTCTGTTAAGGCAGTAACAGATTTATACAATGTCATTATCTGTTTAAACACTGGAAATGTACCTATTACAAATCTGTAGCTCAATAATCAGGTAAATTCTTCTACTTGTTAAAATATTATTAGCTTTTTACATACACAATTCTGGTTACTTGGTGATGGAGACAAGGACCATAAGAAAACACATCTAAATTATCTACTGTTATTTAAATTTTATTACATTTACATTAACAAAATAATCATGTACATTCTGCTTCAGGTTTATAAAACCATTAGGATTTAAAATAGTTTCCTACAAAAGGTTTCTTTTTCTTGCATTCCAACAGCATGATCTTGGCATAGTAAACACTTCTGTAACCATTTCGCTTATTCTTGCAATGTGTTCTGCTATAGAACAAAATATTGGATTTTGTAGAGTAACAGAACAGAACAGTTATTGTGAGTACTGTGCATACCTTATTAAAACATGCTGTTGCTAATACAACTTTTTGCTTTCCCTATAATATAAATGAAAACAAAAAGCAAAAATGCACTGGTAATGGTACTCCAGGTCAACCACCTGGATGGGGTTCAAGTCCCTGCAGTGTACTTGCTTGTTATTATTTACATTAATACTAAAATGTGTTATTATAGACTTCACACAAAAGTAAATAAAACACCATATAACTAAGTGTAAAAATGTTGCTAATAAAAAGTTTATTTCAGCAAAGAAAATAACATACCTAGTGTTGTGAGACAGAACATTTGACTGTATTCCTGTAATTCATTCTGTATTTTCTAAGGATGAAGTTGATACAAATTGCATCATACAGACTGTTGGCACAAGGGAATATTTTAGTATATCTTCTTTGTAAAGAAGTATCTTCTCTGCACTGCCTTCCTGTTACAATTTGAGTTTATATTTCAATACAATGGGTCTCATTCGCTAATAATTGCGTACGTGTATTGTATTTATGCTTTGCATTTTTATTTAGGAGGTAATGCTATGCAGGTAGTTGGTTTGAAAGAGGCAGATGTAGAGGACAGGGGGTGGGGGGGGGGTGCAGACGGATGATCAACAATCAAGGATTACAGGACCAACTGTGGCAACCCCTAATGGGAGAAGCCAAAAGAAGAGGAAGAAGAATTGTTCTCAACTAGCTATCTATTAGTATCCAATAGTCCAAAAATTTACCAAAAGTGTCTATTTCAGACACAGTTGGAGTTCTATTAAAGTCTAAAAAACTTTAATTTCAAAGCTCGACGACCTCAGGGCAAGGGTCAAGTTCCAAAGAGACATTCTGGACTGCAACCTTCTCTGCTTCACTGAGACATGGCTGAACCCAGCGGTACTGGACCACACCATCCAGCCGGCCGAGTTTTTCTCGGTTTACCGCATGGACAGAACACTGGAGTCAAGGAAGTCAAGAGGAGGTGGAGTGTGTCTGATGGTGAACAACCACTGGTGTGACAGCGCGAGTATTGTTCCTCTTTTACGCTCCTGCACACCAAACCTGGAACTACTGACCATCAAATGTCGGCCCTTTTATCTACCTTGGGAATTTAGCTCGGTCATAGTCAGTGCCGTTTATATTCCACCTCAAGCGGACACGGACACTGCAGTATGGGACTTACATGAGTCACTAACGCAACACCAAATACAGCATCGGGACGCTGCGCTCATTGTGGTCGGAGATTTCAACAGTGCCAACCTCAAGCGTGCACTCCCGAACTTTCATCAGCACATCACCTGCCCCACCAGGGGTGAAAGAACACTGGATCACTGCTACACAACATTTAAGAACAGCTACAAGGCACAATCACGTCCACCGTTTGGGAAATCGGACCATGCTGCCATCTTCCTCATGCCTGTTTACAAACAAAGGCTGAAACAGTAAGCTCCGGTTCAGAGGGAGGACGCGCGCTGGACTGACCAATCGGTGGCCGCTCTGCAGGACGCTTTGGATGACGCAGACTGGGACATGTTTCGGCGCAGCTCTGATGACGCCAACATGTTTACGGAAGCGGTTGTGGGATTCATCGGGAAACTAACGGATGATACGGTGCAAAAAAACACCATCAGAACGTTTCCCAACCAGAAGCCGTGGGTGGATAAAACCATCCGCGACGCTCTGAGATCCCGCTCCGCTGCCTACAACACGGGGCTCGCCACCGGGGACATGGATGAATACAAGGCTGCGTCTTACAGTGTTCGCAGAGCGGTGAAGGATGCAAAACGGCGCTACGGGAGGAAACTGGAGTCACAGTTCCAACAAGGTGGCTCCAGGAGCCTGTGGCAGGGACTAAGGACAATAACGGACTATAAAACACCATCTTCCAGAATGGTGAATGCGGACGCTTCTCTGGCAGACGAGCTAAACACCTTTTACGCTCGTTTCGAGGCTGCAGCTAACCACGCTAGCGGCGCTAGTGGCACAACCAGCATGCACGCTTAGAGAGCCAGAGAGGTAAACACATTCACCATCTCGGAGCATGACGTGAGGAGGGCATTCAAGAGAGTGAATACCAGGAAGGCAGCAGGACCAGATGGAATCACAGGTCGGGTTCTGAAAGCCTCGCTGACCAGCTAGCACCGGTGTTCACTGAGATATTCAACCTATCTCTGGAACAGTCTGTTGTCCCCTCATGTTTTAAACAGTCCACTATTGTCCCTGTCCCGAAGAAACCCCAGCCCGCCTGCCTAAATGACTATCGCCCTGTAGCTCTGACCTCAGTAGTGATGAAGTGCTTTGAGAGACTGGTCAGAGACTTCATCACTGCCTCACTACCGGACACACTGGACCCACTACAGTTTGCGTGCCGTCAGAACCGTTCGACTGAGGACGCAATTGCACATCTTCTCCACACTACTATCAGCCACCTGGACCAAAAAAACGGGAATCACACAAAGATGTTGTTCGTGGACTACAGTTCAGCGTTCAACACCATAATTCCCTCCACACTCACCTCTAAGTTGGAGGTCCTGGGACTCAGCCTGCCGCTTTGTCAATGGATCTCAAACTTTCTGACGGACAGACCACAAGCTGTACGGGTGGGAAAACACACCTCATCCACCCTCACCCTCAGCACTGGAGCTCCCCAGGGTTGTGTTCTGAGCCCCCTGCTGTACTCACTGTACACATATGACTGTGTGGCCACTTTCAACTCCACAACCATCATCAAGTTTGCTGACGACACCGTTGTGGTGGGCCTGATCTCCAACAACAACGAGACGGCCTACCTACAGGAGGTTAAAAAAACCTGGACAGATGGTGCCAGGAGAACAACCTTCTCCTGAACGTCAGCAAGACTAAGGAGTTGATCGTGGACTTCAGCACAAAGCGGGAGCGGTCATACCAACTGCTAAACATCTGCGGGACTCCAGTGGAAAGAGTGGACAGTTTCCGGTACCTGGGTGTTCACATCACACAGGACCTGTCTTGGTCCTGTCACATCAATACCCTGGTGAAGAAGGCCCGGCAGCGTCTGTACCATCTGAGACGCTTAAGGGACTTTAAACTACCCTCTCAGGTGCTTAAGACTTTTTACACTTGCACCATCGAGAGCGTTCTGACGGGTAGCATCACTTCCTGGTTCGGGAACAGCACCACGCAGGACAGACGAGCCCTCCAGAGGGTGGTGCGTTCAGCTGAACGTACCATCCACACCGAGCTCCCTGACCTGCAGGACATCTACAGCACGCGGTGCAGGACCACAGCCAGGAAAATTGTAAAGGACCTCAGCCATCCCAACAATGGACTCTTTTCTCTGTTGCGTTCGGGGAAACGCTTCCGCTCCCTGAAGGCGAACACAGAGAGAATGAGGAGGAGCTTCTTCCCGCAGGCCATTCGGTGTTTAAACCAGGAAACACCCAGGATCTAAAAACTGTCCCACTCTCCATCATCACCCTTTTTCCCCTGCACAATCACACTTTTCGTGCTACAGCACATTATACACTGGACTTGCACAGCACAGTGCACTTTACTTTTCATATTTTCATTTTCTTTTTCATATTTATTTCATATTCCTTATATTCTTTTTTTTATACCACACCATTCCGCACAAGGACACTTTACACCACACCTTACTGCACACGGACACTTATGGACAATCAAAAACATGCCGAACTTGTTTACTGTTTACTGTTGTTTACTGGTTAATCTGCACACTGCCATAAACATTTTCTGTGTATGTGTATATATATGTATATATACATATATATTTAGATATCTTTATATCTTTATTTATCTGCCTTCTTTTTCTTACTATATTTTTCTTTAAATTTTGTTATTATATTTATATTTTTATTCCCCTTTTTACCCTATTTTATTCCCTCATGCCGGACCGTCGTTAAAAGCATTTCACTGCATGTCGTACCCTGTATGTATGTGTATGTGGCAAATAAAATTTGATTTGATTTGATTTGATTTGATTTGATTTGATTTGACTGAGGACGCAATTGCACATCTTCTCCACACTACTATCAGCCACCTGGACCAAAGAAACGGGAATTACACAAAGATGCTGTTTGTTGACTACAGTTCAGCATTCAACACCATAATTCTCTCCACACTCACCTCTAAGTTGGCGGTCCTGGGACTCAGCCTGCCGCTGTGTCAATGGATCTCAAACTTCCCGACAGACAGACCACAAGCTGTACGGGTGGGAAAACGCACCTCATCCACCCTCACCCTCAGCACTGGAGCTCCTTAGGGTTGTGTTTTGAGCCCCCTGCTGTACTCACTGTACACGTATGACTGTGTGGCCACTTCCAACTCCACCACCATCATCAAGTTTGCTGACGACACCGTTGTGGTGGGCCGGATCTCCAACAACGACGAGACGGCCTACCTACAGGAGGTTAAAAACCTGGAGAGATGGTGCCAGGAGAACAACCTTCTCCTGAACGTCAGGAAGACTAAGGAGTTGATCGTGGACTTCAGCACAAAGCGGGAGCGGTCATACCAACTGCTAATTATCTGCGGGACTCCAGTGGAAAGAGTGGACAGTTTCCGGTACTTGGGGGTTCACATCACAAAGGACCTGTCTTGGTCCTGTCACATCAACACCCTGGTGAAGAAGGCCCGGCAGCGTCTGTACCATCTGAGATGCTTAAGGGACTTTAAACTACCCTCTTAGGTGCTTAAGACTTTTTACACCTGCACCATTGATAGCCTTCTGACGGGTAGCATCACTTCCTGGTTCGGGAACAGCACCATGCAGGACAGGCGAGCCCTCCAGAGGGTGGTGCGTTTAGCTAAACGTACCATCCACACCGAGCTCCCTGACCTGCAGGACATCTACAGCACGCAGTGCAGGACCAGAGCCAGGAAGATTGTGAAGGACCTTAGCCATCCCAACAATGGACTCTTTTCTCTGTTGCGTTCGGGGAAACGCTTCCGCTCCCTGAAAGCGAACACAGAGAGAATGAGGAGAAGCTTCTTCCATGAGCCATTCGGTGTTTAAACCAGGAAACACCCAGGATCTAAAAACTGATCCACTCTCGCCATCATCACCCTTTTTCCCCTGCACAAATCACACTTTTCGTGCTACGGCACATTATACACTGGACTTGCACAGCAAAGTGCACTTTACATTTCATATTTTTTTCCTATTTATTTCATTTTTTCATATTTTTATATTCTTAATTTTATACCACACCATTCCGCACAAGGACACTTTACACCACACCAGACCGCACGGACACTTATGGACAATCAAAACCATGCCTAACTTGTTTACTGTTGTTTACTGTTTAACTGCACACTGCCATAAGCATTTTTGTGTATGTATGTATATATATGTATGTATGTGTGTATATATATATATATATATATATATATATATATATATATATATATATATATATATATATATATATATATAATGATATATCTTTATAGCCTTATTTATCTGCCTTCTTTTGTTGTTATATTTTTCTTTTTAAATTTTGTTATTATATTTATAATTTTTATTCTCCTTTTCACCCCATTTTATTTCCTCATGCCGGACCATCTTTAAAAGCATTTCACTGCATGTCGTACCCTGTATGTATGTGTATGTGACAAATAAAATTTGATTTGATTTGATTTGATTTGACAAAAGCAGCGCTAGCAAACCCAGCTAGCATGAGGCTAATGATGATGTCTCCTACACCATTAGCCGAAATGTCAATTTCTGCTCACTGCAACATTTATGGAAAATCACTCTTTATTTATATTAGTCAAATATATCCACTTTTTACTGCAAGTCTGTGATCTTTATGCTAATGATCAGGAGTAAACACAAAATGAGGAACATCGCTTTTCCCCTCTTCAGTCCGGTACTGATGGTCCTGATCACCTTTCCGCCTGTTTGGGGATTTTATGGGTGATTTGTTTCTCAATAATAATAATTATATTTAATGATAAACTCTGTGTTTTAAAGAGAATAAAATCCATAAAGCTCAGAAACTCACTGTTCCAGGGGTCGTACAGTTCACTTCATACCGGCAGAGGGTCTTAATATAATATAATATAATATAATATAAAATATTTCATATAATAAAAATCAAAAGTGATCTTTCAGAGTTGAATCTCAGTGGAAACGCGACTGATCCGAAGCTGCTGCTTTTCAGCTGATACACACTGTGTGGTCAAAAGTATTTGCACACGTGTCTTTTCCAGACAGATGTGATTCATAAATTCACATGCACTTAAATGCACCATACAGCCAATTAACATGCAAACTGTTGAAACACTTCATAGAAACAGAATGTAGAATCACTGAAAGCATTTTGAAATGAGATTTAAATACCCGCTACAGAGGGAAGCAAGAGCTTTTCTGTAGCTATTATTGCTTTTATGTTCATAGCACAGGACCAAATATCAATTTATTTTATCTTTCCATAATAAGCTGGAATAAATCATAAATGCTGCGGTGCCAATGGAAGATTAAGGAGAAAAAGAGTCTCCAGGGACCATGATGATTTCTTGGTCCATGATGATAATGACTGGCTAATAAGCTGATTTAGATTCCTACAGCTGTGCTCATGAATCTATGTGCTGAATTGGGTCCAGTACTACAGAGGGAAACACACCAGAACCATGCCATCCCCGTCCAAATACAGGTCCTCACCACTCTGGGGTTAATGACAACAGGTTGTTTCTAGTGGGAAATGGCAGACAGGGAAATACTTTATATAAATATTATATATAATCAACTTTTTCACAAAGACCTATAAATATAATATAATTCTATTAAATCTCATGCTAGAGGTCTGGTATCTGCCCCTGAGTGTCATAATGCCTGTCATTTTGGATGTTATTATTAAGGTGGGTAGTTGATACATCAGGTTTCCCTTCACTGTGGCACACTGACCTGCTTCAGCACATGATTCCTTTATCCTGACACATAGCAGTGTAGGGAACAGACTACAGGCAGCTGCAGGACGTGATGACTGGCTTCTTGGTGACTTTAACAACATGGAGAAATTGTAAACATTGTCCTGATGTAGTCTATAATATGACAGGTGACAGAGGCATCACCCCTCAGATGCTCCTCACCTCGTGAAATGCAGATGTGGAGCTCTGGATGTCTCAGGTGGAAGACTTCTATACCACCTGGAAAAAGTGTACAAGATTATCAGGGTGTGTGGTGTTTTGCACAATGTGGCACTGAGGACCAGTTTCCCTCTCCCTCCTGACCTCCCTCCCCCTCAGCATTATGACCCCGAGCCACAGCCCCCTGCCCCACAAGAGGGATATCAACAAGGTGGAAGAATCCATGAAGAGGTCATACAGCGTTTGTAAGGAAGACAAAAATCATGGTTAAAAGAATAAAATCAAGATTTAAAAAGATTAAAAAAAGATTTGACAAGACAGAAATAAAAAATGACCAAAAGACGAGACGATCTACAAGATACAATAGCTTTACACTCAGCTTTATACTATTGACTATAAGTGTAAAACTATCATAAATAGCCTTAAGAGAAACAGAAAGAGGAAAAAGGCATGTTCAGACTCTCTGTTTCTCTGTTTCTCGTTTTCTTTTGAATGTTTTCTTGTCTCAGCTGAGCAACAATTTCCTCCCATCGCTCTCAGACCCTCATATAATGATCTGTTTTATTCTCTGAAGTCTTCTTTTCTTCCTCACAGAGATTCTGGGTATCCTCGAGCCCCCTGTTGGTCTGAAGCTGTAAGTTGTTCCTCTCCTCTATGTCAAGTTTAGTTTTCTCTTTTTCGTCCTCTTGTTTTACTTTAAAATCCAACGTGGGCTCAAACTGAGCAACACATTCCTCCAGTCGCTCTCTGTCTCTGATCAAATGATCTCTCTCCTGCTCTGCACTATTTTTTACTTTCTCACAGTGATTCTGAGTATCCTGGAGCTCCATGATGGTCTGTTCCAAAGTGACCTCAAGCTGATCAACATGTTCCTCCACTTTCTTTTGTTCTCTCGCTCAGCTCTCTCTCTCACATTCTACAGTTTTCTCCAGTTCCTCATGGATTTCCAGGGAAGACTGGAGCTCCATGGTGGTCTGTTCCAAAGTGACCTCAAGCTGAGCAACATGTTCCTCCACTTTCTTTTGTTCTATTGCCCAGCTCTGGCTTCTCTCAGTTATATCCTGTTCCTGCTGCTTTTGCTCAGAAGCCATAGAACATTTATTTTTTTTAATATATAAATACATGAATTCGGTCCTGAAGCAATCCAGAATAGTGACAGGTTAAGTCACATGTGTAATGAGTTTATATTTCAACTTTGAAGAAAATATTAAAAACGAGATTCCTATAAACATTATTCTGAGACTGTGTAGTCCTTTTCTCCCTCTGTCTGTTTGAGGAAAAGCAGCCTGATAAACAAATGTACTGAAGGGTTTTACAAACTATTGTCATCATTATAAAAACCACTTCTTCGCTTATCAATTATCAAATAATAAAAAGAATCTTAGACATCATACAAGTGATTTATTTGAGCACTAAAAATACCAAAAGAATAATAATTGAGTGGAATAATTAAATAACACAATAAGCATAAGACTGGTATTTGAACATTTAGAAAAACAGTAGAAGAATAAAGTAATGAAAATGAAAGTAGTGGCCAGTGCTGCTGCTGATGCCAAACAGAGAAGCAGTTATACTTTGACTGAAATCACAGGGCCACTAAACAAGTCATGCAATTTACAAGTGTTTCTGTCCACAAACCCTGCATTGTCTCCTGTCTGAAGCAGGTACCCTGGTAAGTGGTAAATAACACACATCACATATCATAACCTTGTGCTCCAGAACATCTGATCACATGCACATTATCAACTTGTGCTGTTAATATCATGAACAGCAGCTACGCTAATTCCGCTCCACTGCTTCTCTCTCTCTCCCCATCCTGAGACACCCTGAGGTTTGGCCAGCTCCAGTCACCTCCCACCTCGTGATGATTACAGACCTTTGAAAAAGTAGATCCCGAACTCGCAAACATCCCGAACCACCTAGAGACGTACCAGTGCCATTTGGATCCCGCTACATGTGTGGAGTTTGACATTGGACCTCCTGGAGTGTTTAAAGGCTCTGGCATGGAGAAGCTGATGCTGGATCCGTGATGATCACAAATGCTGAGCTCATAAAACTAGGAGCTACTAACCATAAAGACTGTATAAGACTGCAGAAAGAACATCACTTATAATCTTATACTCCAGTAATCGTGTTAGTTCTCACTCTCCAGTGTTCTGTATTGTTGAAAGATTTATGATCAAACTCTTGATGTCACCCAAATGAGGATGGGTTCCCCTTTTGAGTCTGGTTCCTCTCAAGGTTTCTTCCTCATAACATCTAAGGGAGTTTTTCCTTGCCACAGTCGCCACGGCTGCTCATCAGGGATAAATACACACGATTCACCTTGACTGTTGATTTCTGTAAAGCTGCTTTGAGACAATGTCTGTTGTGAAAAGCGCTAGAGAAATAAACTTGACTTGACTTGATGTAAGTGTCCTCAGGAGGGGATGGAGGAAATTCAGGAAGCACTAAAACAGTAAGTTCCTCACTGAGTTTTCTCTGAACTGCTTCTGTGTCATTTGCATCTGATTCTTTGCACAGGTGATTTCCCGATGTAGTATGAAGGTGTTTACGATGGTGTAGAAGAAGCTCTGGTACCACTTTCTTGTCTTGTGTGAGACTATATAATAGCTGTCTGATATCTACTCCAGTCATGCACCTGACAGGAAATCAAAGTGATTAGAGAAATATATTTGAGTTTCATTATATATGAAATATAATCAAGCTGAATTTACATGACTGAATTATTTGTATAAACCTGTTGTAGTCTAGAACACAGTCTGGAACAGGTACATCCAAGTTTCTCCACTGTCCATTTTAACCTTTCACCTTCCTCTACACAATGCTTCCTTCAGTGCCTCTGTGAATGGTGGAGCACATCTGGACCTTCCTTTTATCCTTCCTACTCTAATTAAATACTGCACACAACCGTGTTCCCTCATCACTGTATACTATGCAATGAGCACATGATGCAATAACAAGTGTTGATGTCCTTGTGACGTCACAGTGCGCCGCTCTCGGCCACGTGCTTAAAAGCCGGAACACCCAGCAGCAGCCCGCAGAATAAACACAACCTATAGAGCAGTACATTTCTCTATTACGCAACCAACCGCGATCCATTACAGGAGAAACACACTAGTGTTACTCTACAAGTGTAAGTTACTCTACAAGTTCATGTTCACGAACCTGATCTTTAGTTTCACTCCATTCATTAATAATCGCGGGTTCATCGCTAGTCACGTGTTAGTCACGTGTTCACACAGAACTTCCGGGAAGCACGCTCTAGATATTGTTATGGGAAAATGAAAATACTTTATTGAAGGATTTGTAATTAAAGCTGTTTTCTATTTCTCCAGATTCAGCAAACTCTCTAGAAGTAAAGACTAGAAAAGACCTACAGAAATGGAGAACACAAGCATAAGCCAGTCGAAGCTTCAGGCCACGAAGACTCTGAAGATGCAGAATACCAAAACTCACAAGTACTTTTTTTTTGCTGTTTAAATTTGACCCCAAAGCTTAGTTGAATTCTCTATTCTGATTGTCTCGAAACATTTATTTGAAAACACATCATTTTGATAGTAACAATGTACACAGAGACCTGCATGATGGAAGAAGTAGCACAGTGGTTAAGATGTTGGAATTATGATCAAAAGTTCATGAGTTTAAATCTCATCTCCACTAAGCTGCCATCAAGGGCCCGCAACTGCTCAGTTGTATGAATGAGATATTCGTCGCTCTAGATAAAAGATTATATATATCTAAAATCCATAATATGATATATATATTTTTAATTGCAGTTTTAATATGTAATATGTCATATAATCATATAATATATAATGTTTTATCTGAATGTTTATTTTCCACAGAAATGTCAGTGTTGAAAAACAGCTTCTGGCACTTCAAGGTGTGTAAAGTTTTGATATTTCTGCCTTCATTGTGTAAGAAAGTACAAGTTGATTATTACTGCATGATTCAGTTCTATTTAATGAGCATATAATGTGATTAGTGTGATCTGAGCACCTTTTCATTTCATTTTGTAAATTATTTTACAGAAGTGAACACCAGACAAAATCTGGAAATCCGAGTCCTGAAGTACACAATCAGTAGCTTCGAGAAAAGCATCTGCTTAATCGAGGTACTTTCTTTTGATTACAGACGCAGACGTCATTGAACTGAAGTCAGAATTGTGACTAAATAAAACTAAATGTTATTTTTGTTTTTGAACCTCAACAGGAAAAACTCTTTAAACAGGGAAATGAGTTGAACAAAGGTAACACTGAAATCTCTCTGAGTTTCTGTAGATGTTGATGTAGAAGGTATTTGCTTTGACTGTAATAAATTGTTTGTCATTGCAGAGAAAAAGTGCTCCTCCACGCAGACTGAGAACGAGCAGGAAGCTGACAAAGGTATTTAGATGTGACATGTTATAAACTATTTTCTAGAGGAGATACAGATTTATACTACAGTGGAACCCGGTTATGTCGAGGGCCTAGGGGACGCCAAAAAGCGTTGAGGTAACCGATGATTGAGATAAACGAAAAACAATATGGCGGCAATATATTAACGTGCTTGAAATTTCTTTATGTACATGATGTGCGTTAATAAATGAGAATGTACATGCACATGTTTTTGGAGGTTTTTACACAACAGCGTTGCATGATATGTTTGATGAAGGCATGCTATAAAATTTGTCCCCTATTGTGCTCGAGATATCAGGGTTCTGCGACATAAAAATAATCGACATAACCGATTAAAAAATGCTTCGAAAAAGCGAGAATTTGGCGGTTCCACTTCAAAAATGTCAACTTAATAGGGTTGGTGAGTTAACCGAGGTCGAGATAAGTGGATTCCACTGTACACATGTGCTAAACCTATTTGTACATTTCCCTCAAATGATCAGATGATCAGATTGAAAGTTATATTCATTATGCAGAAATCAAACACGCAGCTTTGTTTTATTGTTTATTTTATTGTACATGTTTTATTTTATATTCATACAGACCCAAACCCCACAGCAAAGAGAACTGGATCAGACATGTCACCACCCAGGAAAGCTCAAAAGCCTCGACTTGATGCTGCTTCACCTGATCCTACAAACACAACACACACAACACAATCTCTCATCTCCAGTGCATTAGAAACACTACAAAAGTCCTGTTCTGATGTTTTACCTACAGACAGGATTCATGCACTTCTCACAGGAACAAGTGAACTTCCTGTTCTGAGAGATGAAGAGAAACACGTCATTTCTGAGTTTTGTGTAAACGAGGTCAGTTCTTATCTTCTGTTTTATTTAGTGTGCATGTGATTTAAACACTTTATTCTTTAGCTGTGGATTTGAGTTTAAAATGTTTTAAAGTCGATCCATAATTCACTGGTCCTGGCAAATTCTGACTCTAGGTTTTGGTTTATACAATATCTAGTAGTTTTCCTAAACCTGGTCTAGTTGTATATATCAAATAATAATTTTCTTCCGTCTTATTTAGTCCTTAGCAGAGACGTTTCTGTCTGAGATTTTGGAGAAGATCAAGGTGGAGAGAGGGTTTATGGGACATGATCTCCTGCAGTCTCTCTGTAGGGTTTATGTAGGTGTGTGTCAACAGAGAGGAGACTCTCACAAAGCACATGGTCTCGCCTACAGACTCCTTAAAGAAGGTGAGATTATACTGATATTTCATTACTTATCTACTAAAAATGATCTAGACACTTATACAGAGAAGTCAATTGTGTGATCAAACAAATCTATAATGTAATTTAACAACAAACAAAAAAAACGAATCTACACTTGGGAATTTTATCCCACTCTTTTTGCAAAAAAAATTTCCTTCAAATTGTAAGGTGTTTTCCTGTGTACAGCTCGAATTGAGGTCTGGGCTCTGGCTGGAACATTCTAGAACTTTGATTATCCTTTTCTGAAGCCATGTCTTTGTTTAATTTGATGTGTGCTTTGGGGCATTGTCATGTTGAAATTGAAATTCCTCAGCTTTCTTTCAGCGTTTTGACCAGCAGCCCCAAAGCATTATGTTAAACCCACTATGCTTCACTGTCAGTATGGTGTTTTCCCACATGGTTTTGGTTACTGACTGAATCACTGGCTTGCATATTTATATTATTTATGTTGTTATTTCCATCTTATATTTAAAAACCTGCAATTTCATACGAGTGTGTTGACTTTATCTATCCAATGTATTTCTTTTTATACAGTGTATTTACATCCTATTGTTTTGTTGCTTTGCAGACTTTCTTGAAGCCCCCAAAGTGATTATGGTCATGATCACAGCATGGCCGAGTATTTTGTCCCATGAAAGTTCTTTATGCCGATCGATTCACGTAGTGAGCAACCGGAAAGCAAAGGGAAAGATATTTTACTTGCTCAGCAACTATCTGCACTGGGATGAGGTAAGTTGTTGATCTTTAGTGTTCCTCTCAGTGTCAATGTTTATTACTGGCAGGCCAGAACTGTCATCAAGCATCTTTTTTCAACTGGACTTTTCATGTATTTTACTGCCTTCTTAATCTACTTTTGATTTCCAAGTATCAGTGTACTCTAGTGGGACAAATTCTTTGTACATTTATGTTGAACTATGCTGTCAGTTAAACAGTGTTTTATTGCACTGGGTATTAAATAATAATGCATTTTTTTGCCAGGAGCCTCCGGGAAACATCTACAATATGATCACCAGCACCCTGAAGTCTTTTCTGGAAGACAGCAGTCTGAGGTTCCTGAAGAACAGCTGGTATGGTTATGATCTCTGCCCTGCTACCTGGAACTACATCTTCAGCCTGGATCTTCTGTGTGCACAACTGGGCTGGACTTGGACCATTACCAATATTATACGGTACTGAATGCAAAACATCTTCAACATATTTCATTCTCAGCTTTTAAATACTTGAACTTTTGAATCCAAATGATCAGAAATGACGATTTTTTTTCTATAACATCAGCGCTGAGAGGATTTCGGTCGCAAAGTTGATATTTAGGCGCCATTTTATATCTTATCGTTAACACAATAGGATCTCCGAGGGAAAAACTGGGTAATTGTTGATATAGTGATGTTTCTGTGAGGAAATTTCTATTTTGCATTTATAAATGAAGTTTCCAGGATCAGTGTTCAGACAGTCAGAGAGAATTCTGTAACTTTAGCTGTGTGTGTGTGTGTGTGTGTGTGTGTGTGTGTGTGTGTGTGTGTGTGTGTGTGTGTGTGTGTGTGTGTGTGTGTGTGTGTGTGTGTGTGTGTGTGTGTGTGTGTGTGTGTGTGTGTGTGTGTGTGTGTGTGTGTGTGTGTGTGTGTGTGTGTGTGTGTGTGTGT
>NC_060906.1:2233494-2301407 GCF_014805685.1 Silurus meridionalis | reverse complement strand
AGGAAAAGTCTAAAGAGTCCTGCAGAGTTCGATTCATCTGAACAGCTCAGACCTTTGATTTGTTCTCAACACTGTAACAGTAGAACAATTTCATTCAGCTTCACTTACATTGCTTTTCTGGATGCTGCAATCACAGGCATCACTCTCACAAGAATCTCATCTCTGATCTTATCTGGAGTGATGTATTTATTCAGGTCAAATTCCTCCAGATCCTGTGCTGATGTCAGTAACACAAACACCAGAGCAGACCACTGTGAAGGAGAAAGTTCACTTTGTGCTCCAGATTTCAGATACTGCTGGATTTCCTCCACTAGAGAATCATCACCCAGTTCATTCAGACAGTGGAACAGATTAATGGATTTCTCTGTAGGAAGATCTTCACTGATCTTCTTCTTGATGTACTGAACTGTTTCCTCTTTGTTCTGGGAGCTACTTCCTGTCTGTGTTACTAAGGAATGTAGAAGTTTCTGATTGGACTCGATTGAGAGACCCAGAAGAAAGCGGAGGAAAAGATCCAGATGTCCAGTCTGACTTTTTAAAGCCTGATCTACAGCACTCCTGTGAACATCTAAAAGTGTCCTACAGACCTGATTCTGTTTAAGAACATTTCTCTGCTCCTTCATGAAGGTCAGGTGCACATACAGAGCTGCGAGATGTTCCTGAATGCTCAGATGAACAAAGCAGTACACTTTACTCTGGTAAAGCCCAAACTCCTCTCTGAAGATCTGTGTACACACACCTGAATACACTGCTGCTTCTGTCATATCAATGTCACACTCTCTCAGGTCTTCCTCATAGAAGATCAGGTTTTGTTTCTCCAGCTGCTGGAAAGCCAGTTTCCCCAGTTTGAGAAGCATTTCTTCATCGCTCTCCTGCTTCTGTAGGTACTTCTCTCTTATGATGTTGGTCTGAATGATGAGGAAGTGTGTGTACATTTGAGTCAGAGTCTTGGGGATCTCTCCACTCTCGGCTTCACCCAACATTCTCTCTAGAACAGCAGCTGAAATCCAGCAGAACACTGGGATGTGGCACATGATGTAGAGGCTTCTTAATGACTTCAGGTGTGTGATGATCTTATTGGCCAGGTTCTGATCACTGATCCTCTTCCTGAAGTACTCCTCCTTCTGAGGGTCATCGAACCCTCGTACCTCTGTGACTCGATGGACACACTCAGAGGGGATTTGATCAGCTGCTGCTGGTCTGGAGGTGATCCAGATTAGAGCAGAGGAAAGCAGGTTCCCTTTGATCAGGTTTATCAGCAGCACATGCACTGGTGCTGATTCAGTTACATCACACACTCTCACTGTCTTCTGGAAATCTAGAGGAAACCGACACTCATCCAAACCATCAAAAATAAACAGAACCTTCTCCAACCTGGAAATGTCCATTTCTTTCATCTCCTTAAAAAACACATGAAGGAGCTCCACCAGACTCAGTTTCTGCTCCTTCATCAAATTCAGCTCTCTGAAAGGAAGTGGGAATATGAGGTGGATGTCCTGATTTGTTTTCCCTTCAGCCCAGTCCAGAACAAACTTCTGCACAGAGACTGTTTTTCCAATTCCAGCTACTCCCTTAGTCAGAACCTTCCTGATGGGTTCTTCATCTTGTTCAGATAAGAGCTTTTTCAGATTTCTCCTGATGGGTTCTTCATCTTGTTCAGATAAGAGCTTTTTCAGAACGTTTCTGATAGGTTCTTCACCTTGTTCAGATAAGAGCTTTTTTAAATTTCTCCTGATGGGTTCTTCATCTTGATCAGATAAGAGCTTTTTCAGAACGTTCCTGATGGGTTCTTCATCTTGTTCAGATAAGAGCTTTTGCAGAACTCTCCTGACGGCTTTGTCTTGTTCAGGTAGGGGTTTAAAGATGTCACTGCATTTGATTGGTGTGTCCTCAGTTGGGTTCCTCCTGGATGCTGCATCGACCTGTTTCACCTCATGTTCTTTATTGACGTCTCCACTGTCTCCCTCTGTGATGTAGAGCTCTGTGTAGATCTCATTCAGGAGTGTTCGGTTTTCCTGCTTTAGCATCAATCCATTCAAACACTGAAACTTCTTCATCAGATTGTTCTTGAACTTCTTCTGAAATTCTTCTGCAGCAGTGGATTCTGGGTCATGTCTGTGACAGGGTGAAGAAGGAAGACATGGTGAGACATGGGCTCCAATGATTAGAGTAGAAGTTCACATTTTTCCTGCTAGATAGATCTTTATGATGTTCTCACTGTGGATTTACTTTATTCTACTGGAGGTTTTCTATCATCTAATCACTCTGTAGTTACTAACAGCAGAGAGCTTTAGAATAGCAGTGTGTCAGTGTCACAGTCATGGTGTTGGTTTTGATCGTACCTTGTAGCTGTGTTGATGTTCTTCTCTCTTCTGTCTCCTGCCTTCTGTAGAACACTGGGAACAAAAACAACAAGTGTTAAAGATCTCAATGTTCCTCACTTTAATACTGGAGTCTAAACCTAAACACAAATTGTACTACAATAATTGTAGTGAGAGCAGGAACACTTGGAGAACACAGAGTTGAATACAACTCCAACATTGTGCACCTGGAGAATTAAATGTGCTCCTGTTTTCAGTTCACACTTTTTCCTACTTTTCTATTCTTCCTACACAAACCTCCAAAAGTATTGGGACAGGAAGTCCAGTTCTTTGGGTTGTTGCTTGACACTGAAGACATTTGGATTTGAGAGTAAAAGATGAAAATGAAACAATAGATCAGAATTCCAGCTTTCAGTTCCTGATCTTTACATCTAGATGTGTTACATCACTTAGAACACTGCACCGAACCTTTCAGGAGATGAAAGCTGAAATTCTGATCTCTCGTCCCACATCATCTTCTGATGAAGATTTCGACCTACTCACATGGTTTTGGGAAGTGGGAGTTTAGGTTGAGGAAAATGCTGATTTTTATTCTGAATTAATTCTGTTTTCTCTCTCTGTAGTTCACTGTAGAAAATTATAGAAATGTCTTTAAGACAGAATTTCATTGTTACTAAAGTCTGAAGATCTACAGAAGATTCTGATCACTAAGTCAGGGTTCCTGATCCCCAAAAATACTGCTTACACCATTAAGTAGTAGTGTTTAGATGTTTCTTGTAGCTTTTTTGTTGTTTATATTAGTATTTTTATTTTAGGATTTGAGACATTACGTGTAATTGATTGTGACTTTAATAAATATTTACACTTTTTCATCTAAAGGATTTACTGAAAGTATTGTAGAATCACTAAAGACCAAGTAACTATAATATAAATCTAAACAGCTGCTAATGACGGTGTAGTGCAGCCATTAACTGTGACTTTAACTAGGAGAATTATGGGATGTTACCTGTGTCCAGGTGAGGAGATTCCAGTGCTAAATCTCAAAGGAAGACGCATAGACTGATCACTCTTCATGGAGACACAGCTGGGCACTGGTAAGTGTGATTTCTCTCTCTGTAGTTTACTGTAGAAAATTATAAAAATGGTCATGAGACAGAATTTCATTGTTGCTAAAATCAGGATACAAAATCCAGTGCATTGAAAAAGTCCCTATGCAGTGGTGGTGTAGAGCAGGAAGTGGAGCACGGGTTTAAAACTGGTGATAAAAACACAGATTTAGTTTGGATAAGATTATAATTGATAGTATGTAGTTGATGTAGAAAACAGTTCCAGCCCACTGTAACTGCTCCTGCTGGATTGGAGTTAAACAGCACTTATTGATTTGGTTCCCTGTAATTGAGGTGATGTTCTAAAGGTTTTCTGTGATTGTGCTGAAAAGTAGCTGAACTGAGGTCAGTAATGAGAATCTCCAGTGCTGCTTAAACACTCATTTATAACACATATTATAAGGATTATCCATGTTGTTTGTGTCTTATAGCTTTAATTATCCAATGAGTTTATGGTTCTTGGTTTTGGAGTTTCATAAATTGTGCACAATGACGTGTATTTAATTGTGTAATAAATGTATTTAGGGTGATGTTTATATATGAAATGAAGCTCTCAGAAATGTCTCCAGATTTGCAGATATGAACAGTTCATTAGTAAAACACTAGAACATGGCAGGTTACCAGTCTTTTGAGGGTAAAGTCACATGATCTGTCCCCTGATCAGGGATCTCCATTTTTCACTGCTCGTGTACACACAGAGTCCTGAAGACGTCGATCTCTTCTGCTGGAATCAATCACATTCCTAGAAAACACAAAAACATCATGCAGTTAAAACTGGGGGAAAATCTTTCTAAAACCAACTGATCCTCATGATGTCTTACTGATTCACACATATTTTTCTAACATCTTTATTCCTGATCTGTAATAAACACAACATTAATAAACACTTCTATTTTTTATTTCTATGTATAAAAAGTGATTAAAGTCTTCAGTATTTCTATATTTCCGACACACAGTCCATTAAAGTACATTAGAAGTGAAATCCACAGATATATAAGACACAGGCGAGAGTTCCCTGTACACAAATTCAACTACACAACATATATTACATCATAACATTAATAGAATGATAATAACAATAACTGTACAAACAATTACTGATAATAGATGATGTCTGTATTCTATTGTAATTGATAGTACATACTATTAGCATTTTATTACATTATAATTCATTATTATTATTATTGTTATTATTATTATTATTATTATTAATAAACATGATCAATATATTAGTTATTTATATAGTTATACTACTGTACATTATTTTATTCCATCTTACTTAATACTGTAATACAAATAAAAATGAATTTAATTGAATTAAAAAAAAATAGATTTGATGCACTGTTATTGTACCATAATCACATCCATGTATTTCCATAAAGAATCCAGCAGTTCTCTTTGTTCTTCACTGTTTTGGAGAATAAATCCGTAAATAAATGCATCATTTTAGTATATAAAAATACAGAAATAAGGCTGCCAGTGGGATTTGTATTATTTAGGATTTGTTCCATTTTCTCAATTATGTTTATTTCATTATAGTTTAACTATCGAGATTATATATATATATATATATATATATATATATATATATATATATATATATATATATATATATATATATATATATATATATATATATATATATATATATATATATATATATATATATATAAATAAAAACACAATAAGAAAAAATCAAACACTCATAATACCTGAATAAATACATTTTATATCCTATTCATTGTTAATTCTATTATTTCCTCCTTCTAGTATCTCCATAATCTGTTTCCTTTACTGCCTCTTTTACCAACTTCTCCACTACCTCATTCCCCAATATTCCCACATGATCAATGATAAAGGATCCAGTGGATCCCGCATTCCGCACTGAATTCGGAAAGCTCATGTCTTCATGAACATGTATCTGCTCCACACTTCCTGTATCTCCTCCGCTTAGAAAGTCATGATCTGCTCCTGTTTACGGGAAATCATCCTGAACATGACAACAACTCCAGGATCAGCTTGGAACAACCAAACAATCCCGGTGTTCTCATGTCAGATCCTCCTCAATAAACTCAGAACATCATCACATCCAACTGAGGAATTTGGGCAGAAACTGTTGGCCTCCATTTCAGCTGCTGTGCCGCAGTTTCCCTGCGGTCTTTCCACAAACTCCATTACAGAGAAAACACAAACGCATTATTCCGATAGAAAGTCGTTTCTAGGAAAAACTCACCCACTTTTCTTCAGCACTGCTTGTTGTTGGACATGAATCTCACCGATTCTGGCTGCTGTTGAACATCTTTGTGTTTTTCTAACCGCTCCTTAAAATGGAGTCGAGGCTGAGAAACACTTTCACTTTCGGAAAACCGAATCGACTCTTTGAACCGACTCTTTGAACCGACACATTGACGACTTGGAAACGGAATTATTTTAATCGCACTCCGTCAAGTTCACTTTAATGATCAAGAACTAAAAGAGAAAGTGCTGTGATTAATAACAGCATGTAGTGAAGATGTTGTGGAGGAGAGGAAAGTCAGCCTTTTTCTCCCTTTACAAACTGCTCCATCCTGAACTCCATACTGTGTCCCACTGAATGTGAAAGTGGGTCCTGAAAAAAAGGTTTATTTTCAAATCTTTCTAAGTTTTGTGCCCTCACTTTTAGATTTTCACTTTGCGATCTTACCATCATAAGTCCCAGTGTCCTCAAACGAGTACTTCCTAATTAACAGCATCCAATTTTGTTACTGTTGATAAATCCTGTCAAATGTGTCATATTAAATTATAAATGTTATTAAACATGTAAAAGCAAGTTCTGAACATACATTTTAATGAGGTTTTGTGTCTGTTCTACTTTTATGTCTGACTCCACTGTAGAACATGTTGACTGAGTTTGACACCATCTTGTATTTCTACTAATCAGTAAACACACACACACACACACACACACACACACACACACACACACACACACACAGTAAAGAGGTGGAATCTCAGGTATGAGTCTACACTCTATAGGCAGGTGTCATGATGTTTTTATTCTGAATCACCTCTCATTTCAAACCTTTTATTTGCAGCCAGTAGCATCTTGGAAACAAAATGACTGATGAAAAATGTAGAAAATGAGTGCAGGATTTTAACTATATATGGGAGGATTTTATTCTCCACGTGGGTGAGTCTTAGTTTTATTACTCTTTATAAACTCTTAGTGGTGAAAGAGAGGAGCATGTGCACTGTGACACAACAGGAAGTGATGCAGTTCTCGGTTCTGCACAAACAGCTGTTTACAGCTCGCGATAACTGGACTTTGTTTACAATAAAAAGAAAACAAAGAATAAAAATAGACAGTCAAAAAGTTGTTTTATGGAGATTTTCACAAATTAGTAATGAGGAGAATAATTTTGGGGGCAGAGCAACAACAGAGACTTGGTGATCTGCATGGAGATGAAAAATCTGAGCATATTTTACTGAGCCTATATTAAGTTACAATATATTTCCCTTTACAGTTTTAAACGATTTTATTTGTTTTATTGTCTGATTAATTTTATAAGAGAAATGCTTGTAAAGTGTGTTTGTGTGTGTGTGTGTGTGTGTGTGTGTGTGTGTGTGTGTGTGTGTGTGTGTGTGTGTGCATTGTTGAGATTGAAATGGCTGCACATCAATATGAATGGTCATGACTGTAAAACAAGAGCTTGCCTGCTATCTGGATCTGTATCTGTATGAATGTTAACTCAATATCAATATCCAAACATGTAGAACAAAAACCTTTAATGATCAGCAGTTCATTTCTATGCAGACTGTATGAATAGAGTAGAGTAGAGTCTCAGACTTATAAAAGTTTGTAGGAATCTCATTTTCAGGACA
This sequence comes from Silurus meridionalis, assembly GCF_014805685.1. Classification (NCBI taxonomy): domain Eukaryota; kingdom Metazoa; phylum Chordata; class Actinopteri; order Siluriformes; family Siluridae; genus Silurus; species Silurus meridionalis. The sequence goes on along the minus strand of NC_060906.1, from coordinate 2,294,119 downwards.
TCTTCATAAATTGTGAAATATAAACTCATGAGACATGTGACTTTAAACCCAGTACTTTTCTGGATTTCTCCAGGACTGATTTCATGTATTTATATATGAAGTAATAAAATGTTCACTGCAGGAAATGTATATTTAAGGTACTTCATCATATATAACTTAATATCTTTTTGAGCAACATTAACTTTGAATAATAGACCGTAAAGCTCAACCTGTCTTCTTTCCACAGAAATCTAAATTGTGTATGTAGCCCACTTTTATCAGAAACTGTTAATATTTAAATGTAGGTAGATCATTTCAGCTGAACCCAGTCATTAGTGTTACACAAGTCAGGTCACTCTCAGTGTAGGTCACAAGTCCAGATAAATGTGGAGGTTTGTGTTATGAGGGACATCCAGCGTAAAACATGTGCCAAATAAAATATGCAGATCAGAAATCTGCAATCCAGAAACGGATCGGTCAATTTTTTTCTCTTTGTGAATGTAATGCGCTTCCGTACATGGAAAACCTCTCCAAAAATTACGTTTTGTTTTGGACATGATAAAAATCTCACAGTTTTGGTGTCAGAAGCGAGATATTTAGCTAGTTTTAGGATACTTCCTTGCTTGCAGGGATTTTCCCATTTACCAGACAAAAGGGCTGTATGTGTGTTTGTGTTTCGTGTTTTGCAATTGTTAAAAATAATGATAATTTCCTTTAGTGGGATGAATCCGACACGACAATGTTTTCCTCACCTTAGACTTTAAGATGCAAGATTAGAAGACATTTTTTATGGTCTGTCTAATATAATATCATTAATCAATAATCTAATCTACATCAGTTTAGCTCCAGTTAGGAATCTATAACTGTAAAATTGTATTTTTAATGAAAATAAATAAGTATATAACTGATCTCCTGTTATAACCCACCATAAGCCGGTAAATCCTGTAATTAACATATTTACACAATTAAGTGTGAAGTTGATTTTGACGTGCTGTGGCTGGAATCACTTTTAGAAGGTGCTTGATGTTGAAACTGTTTTACTGTCATTATGACTTCAGTAATACTGTCACTGAACAATGAGGTATTGCTATGGTGCAAGAAATTCACGATTTACAGAGATCCTAACCGTAACACTACAGCACCAGTACACACTTCAATGATCTACAAATTACAGCCCCATGTTTTTTCTGTCCTATTGATAGAGTGACAAAGGCTCATGGGTAATGTAGTTTAAAATCGTTTAGTAATAAAATAAAGTAAACACTAAGTTCAATGAACAAATTAATATCTAAATATGTTCATTGTGCAAACCTTTATGATGTATTTGAGATCATTTCCCACCTTTACAGTGTTTCTTGATATTTTCTGTTAAAATTGTGTGCTTGGGGTCAGGTGATAAGAGTTCCCCTTTTAAAAGCTCCAGCACAGGCTTCACAGAAGACCCTGTCACATACTTTTTCCCTGATAAAACACCAGTGAAATCAGCCTGATGTTTCAGTGCTGCATAGATGGACTGAAGGACAGATACATCCTGCCTGGTGGGGGTTCAGGTGCCCATGTTTTCTGTCATTAATCAGGACACGTCTGATTGCAGGTAGTTGTTCCAGAACTCTGTCAATCATTTTTTACTCCGTACCCCATCATGTAAAGACGTCCTGGAGGAAATATGACATGTTTGGTATCTTTTTTATATATTCTTTTTTACAAAAATAGTTTCAGATACAAATCTGTGATCATTTAAATTAAAAATAAGGATGAATATAAATATGATCTCAGATTTGTATCTGAAACAGCTTTTGTATAGTTTATAGTTTAGATGGTTTGTGTGAGATTTCAGTATCTGTATCTAAACCTTCTCATGTTTTCGTATTTTTGCAGTATGTGCCCTTATTCACAAATGCCCTAAAATTAATGGTTTTGGTGATTGACCCTGGACTCCTACAGTAAAAAGAGGTGTGTGTGTGTGTGTGTGTGTGTGTGTGTGTGTGTGTGTGTGTGTGTGTTGGTTAAGTACGTGTGTATTATCTTAGCAAAAACTCTTTTTTTGCTACAGGGCAGACCGTGTGATGATGTCAATGTCCCCTATATATTCCATAAGTCCCGATAGATAGATAGATAGATAGATAGATAGATAGATAGATAGATAGATAGATAGATAGATAGATAGATAGATAGATAGATAGATAGATAGATAGATAGATTCATTTGCTCTCATTTGCTATTGTATTTTTAAGAGCCAAATGGTTTGCCCACTGCAGCTACGATATAATTATCCCCAGTAAGTAAAAATAAAAAAAAAGGTTGTTTTGTGTACTAGTTTCTATTTGTATCTAGTACATAATATTCTAAATACATACAAATAGGCTAGCTATTAAAAAAAAAAAAATAGATAATAGAATATATAAAAGAAACAACGATTTAATTCATTTTTTTTAATAATTATTCATGATTCAATCAGAATATATTTATATATAATATAAAAAGGGAGAAATTAAAGCTTTATTTTAAACATTATTCAATTCAATTCAATTAATTTTTATTTGTATAGCACTTTTAACAATGAACATTGTCTCAAAGCAGCTTTACACAGATAATGTGGTGATTAAAAGTGAACATGTTCTTTATAAGTTCCCTGATTAGCAAGCCAGTGGCCGGTAATAAAACATTATTCACGACGTCCTTTCTTTAGTCGGATATTTAAAAAATAAATCAACCGAAAGAAACATTAACATTTGTTTTTACTGATCAAATCTGCAATGAAGCGCAGCTCCGACAAGTAAAAACCGTCCGTGTGGAAACAGAGCAAAAGTACCAAAAGCACCGCTCGACGACAAGTTGCAATGTCTCATATCACCACTAGATGGTAACATTTTACTTCAGTCCTCAAATCTCATAAAAAATACCCTTTAACTGTAAAGAGTTTGTTATTATCAATATAATCATCTTTATAATAATAAAAATAATAATAATAATAATAATAATAATAGTAATAATAATAAATTAAAATCTAACAATGTATCTATTATCTAATAATATTCTACATATATAAAAATAGGCTAGCTATTATAAATTTTTTAAATATATAATAGAATATATAAAAGAAACAACAATTTCATTCATTTTATTATTTGCTTAATTATTCATGATTCACTGAGAACTCATTAATTTTTATTAAATACAAATATAAAAAAAAATCAATCCACAGAAATATAAACACTAAATATTTGTTTTTACTGAAGCGCCAAGTCTCAAATCAGCACTAAAATCTGCAATGAAGCGCAGGTCCGACAAGTAAAAACCGTCCGTGTGAAAACAGAGCAAAAGTACCAAAAGCACCACTCGACGACAAGTTGCAATGTCTCATATCACCACTAGATGGTAGCATTTTACTACTACAAAAATCGACAACGTAGTTTTTTTTATTTTACCTCAAATTACATTAAAATTACACTTCAAGTTATTATTAATATTATATTATTATCGACCAATCGTTCTAATAATAATAATAATAATAATAATAATAATAATAAATATAGCAATGTAGCAATGTATATTGTATCTAATATTCATGTATAAAAATAGGATAGCTATTATAAAATTTTAAAATACAAAATTATTATTATTATTTGCTAAATTATTCACGATTCACTCAGAACTCAGAACTTTTTATTAAATATAAATATAAAAAGGGAGAAATTAAAACTTTATTTAAAAATGTATTCACGACGTTCTTTCTTTAGTCGGATATTTAAAAAATAAATCCACCGAAAAATAAACATTAAATATTTGTTTTTACTGATAAAATCTGCAATGAAGGGCATGTCCGAGAAGTAAAAACCGTCCGTGTGGAAACAGAGCAAAATACCCAAAGTTCCGCCCGGCGACAAATTGATTTTTATAGATTCAAACATCACAGTTACTATAAATATATATGAGTGTAATTTAAAGGGTTTAATCATTAAATGAATGAAAGAAAATATATATTTTTCTTCATAAATATATAATTTATTTTAATTAAATAAAATGTGCTGCTGCATATCAATGCTACTGCAATGTCTTATTGTACCACTAGATGGTAGCATTTTAGTATTACAAAAATCACCGATGTTCAGTTTATTATATTTAACATTGTATTAGAATTACACCTAAACTGTACAAAAGATTGTTATAATAAATACAATCATCTATCTATCTATCTATCTATCTATCTATCTATCTATCTATCTATCTATCTATCTATCTATCTATCTGTTAGTATGTTGTATTGTATATTACAGGAATGATTCTGTCGCTGTTTAAATCAATATCCACATTTCTGTCTGGAGCTGCTGTTAACTTATTATTCACTCTTATTATCTTATTACAACTCAGATAATAATAATCCAGACAGGGTTTAGTGATGTGTGTGTGAGAGACCATACAATGGTGTTTATTGCGTTACTGTATACAGTATGCACAGTTTCAGTTCATTTAATAAACTGTTCAAACTGAGTTCTTTATTGTCTCTTACTGAAGAAGGGTCCCTGGTGGTCTAGTGGTTAGGATGCAGCGCTCTCACCGCTGCGGCCCAGGTTCGTTCCCCGGTCAGGGAACCAACCCCAGCCACTTTCAATGCTGGTCCCAAGCCCGGATAAATTGGGGAGGGTTGCGTTAGGAAGGGCATCCAGCGTAAAACATGTGCCAAATTAAACATGCAGAGGATCCGCTGTGGCGACCCCTAACGGGAGAAGCCGAAAGAAAGTTATTGTCCCTTACTGAAGACACAATAAGTGTTATGCTTATTGATAATGATTGTTGTTACATGGAGTAAAAAGATCAGATATCTGGGGGTCCAGAGCACAAATTAGCCACAGAGCCCAGAAACCCTACACAGTAAAATCAGCAGTGTGAATTTAACACTTACTGTTGATTTGAACACGACTAAAGATCATAAATGGTTCCAATCTATGGAGAGTTAAAATGACACTGTATGTAGTGTTGAATTGATTGTGTCATTTTCTAGCAGTACGGGGTGTCATTTTAACACTGAATGTAGATTGTTACATTATTGTTCTAAACGTTTTACACTAAGGGTCATTTAACACCTCTGGTGCTGTTTTTCCTGTGGATTACTCTACAAGTGTTATCCAGAAAGTACTCTTTTCAGTGCACATGTCATGTGTACATATAGTTCTATAGTGTCAGGATTAAATCCAGTCTTCACACAGATGTAATAATTATTATTTATTTATTTTGTATATATTTGTATATATTATTTTTTTATTATAATGGTTAAAGTTGATTTAACCATAAAGTTGATTGAAGTTGCACAGAATGGGCAAAACAAACAACTTCACAGACACATGAACAAGTGACAGCTAAATCTGAATTAAATGACAGTAGGGTACAACAAAGCAAAAACAATGATCAGACCCATAGGGCATCTGCACATCAAAAGGTGTGTAATAAGTAAGTTCAGTTACACTAAACACTTTCAGAGATGCACTGGATCTGTGATCAATTCTGTAGGCAAAAAGATGCTCATCAGAACAAACAGTTTTCAGCTGGGATGTGATCAATTCTGTAAAAGTCCCAAATTCTAAAGAGCGATCTGCTTGAGCACATTTCAGTCAAAGTGATTTTCCAGGCAAAAGCCCATGAATTAACTTTAGTTGTCAAACAAGAACATTTGTGCTTCCACACCACAAAAACAAATAAAACTACCATGAGCTGTGTTTCTTGTCTGACCAAGCTATAGTCAGATTAGCCTTCAGGAACATTCTCGAGTGTGGCCATTTACCTAGCGTTAGCATTAGCTTCATTAACATTACAGGGTTCTTACATGTGCTTCAAGTACTTGAATTTTATCCAAGCAATTTTCTAATGGAGCCACACAGAATGTGTTTTACTGTAAGATTATCTGATAGCTGTAGAGTGTGTATACATCAGATCAAACTGAGTTTTTGCTTAGCATTTTAACTGATTTTGTGGGTAATTGCCAAAAATATAATGAATGAAAAATTCACACAAGTCACTTTAATTGTATGTATGATACTAGTAATATTTAATACATTCCTTTTGCAACCCAGATTGATTTATAAATAAATAAATAAATAAATAAATAAACAAACAAACAAATAAATAAATAGAAAAATCAGTGTAACCCTCTTACTAGTTAGGTTTCTTTTATTGAACATATGTGCATTTAAAAGCTATAGTCATACAAGCTCATTTTCAATAACTGCACTATTCAGATAATTGGTGTCTGAAGAGGTTTGTTTTATCAGGTTTAAGTATTCTATTCATTAGACTGTGTTGTGTTTAAAGAGATAAACATTTTTTAGTGTGTATCCCTTTAACTCGTCAATGGCTGCGAAAGAGTTAGGAAACCCCTTGTATTCACTAAAGTTTGGTTTAAATGCACCTGGAAGACATGTGCTGGTTACTACCTAGTTTTATCTTTTCTGTGATTGGATGTTTATTATTTTATACCCACCCATGCATATCAGAGAGTAATATGATTGGTGGTTAATGAGTCAATTAAATGAGAGAAAGGAGGGAGAGACACGTTCGAGAGAGTTCAGGAGCAGAATCGCTCGGGCTGGAAAACAAAAACAGTAAAAATAACCGCTAAACGCGTTATATTGGTTTGGTTTTCTTTGTAAAAGTGTTTGTTTGTTTATGCATAAAAGTTGACCTAGGAGATGTGTTAACGGACTGGTTTTGTCTTATCAACTGTTGGTGAGATTTTTTTTTGCCTTTGAGTAGAAACCACCCGTTGTGTTGATACGGAGTTTCTCTATTACCGGACTGATAGATTTTGCGTATTAAAGTGGCGTTGCGCTATTTAATACTTTGAGTTGGACACTTCGAGAGATCAGTTTGAGTTCAGGTTGTGATCGGGCAAGTGAGGAGCCCTCGGTGGAGAACACGTGCATTCATCAAGACTGTTCGGTTTGCCTTGGATCGCTGGGAACGTAGCACTTTTACACAGAGGATCGTGTGTGAGGTCTCCGCTTAGACTGTGAGTGATCACCGGAGCACAGGTACATGTTATTAGTATTGTTTTGGCTCATTTGAGTGAAGAGGCCAGTTTAAACTTTTCAAAGGCCACAACGCACACCAGCAACGACACAGGCCTGCATCGGGGGTTGTGTGAGTGAGTGTTTGCTTGTGTGAGTGGGCCCACTACTATTTTGTTTTGAGATTTATACTTGTGTGATGTCTCAGATAGCAATTTTTTCTGGGCCAGAAAGGGCTGAGTTCAGGCCGTTCTTTTGGCTCACATACCACCACGGCTTACGGTCCTTAATTGGCTCTAAAGCTGCATGCCTGAAGTAATCCAAAAGCAGACCATAACTCAACCACAACCCATTCACACCTCCTCCAAATCAGCCACAGCTGTCCCGCTACAAAGCCAGAATTTCCAAATTGACCATATTTACCCCAGAACCCACCCACAACTTATCCAAAAGCCCACCAAAAAAAAAAGCCATAACTGTACCAAAATGATTTAGCTAGGTAAAATGTGTATATTCAAAAAGCACAACCACACAAATGCAAATTAACGTGTTTATTGTAATTGTTGTTTAAAAAAAAAAAAAAACATGGTAATAAAAAATTACCAAAGCAATCAAATCAAAATACAAGAATACACACTGCAAAGAAAAACTACATTATAAACAAAATTAAACCAATAGTACAATTAAAAACAAATGTAAGTGTTGTGCATAAATTAAAAGAAACAAAAAAGCTAGTTATGAAAGACCAAAAACATTTTAATACAGTGAAAGGCAAATATGAAAAATGACAAAAGAAGTGTGAAAACAAAATTAAAACTAAAGAAAATAGTGCAAATTTTAAACAAAATGAACTTGTGCATAAATGGTGGGTTTCGTCTCACAGCCTCTAAAATAGAAGCATACAGACACAAGGTTAAATACATTTACATTATTGCTTTCTGCCCCTATGTTTTATGTATTTAGATTACATGACACAAAGATTCTTAACATTCCTCCATGTGAAAGTCATGAAAAAAGCTGCAAAAAATCATAAAACCACTTACCAATCACAACGTTTTTCAGTTCAAGACCTTGGAATGGGTTTTTTTCCATTTGCGCCTTTTCAGTTCATCGTTTTTGCAAAGTCGTTTTTTATTGTCCGTTTCATTATACGCCAAATTGTGTCCTTAGCATCCACCCCACCAAGCAATCCAAGTTCAATTACCTGAAATGTTAAAACATGCTTTAGTGTTTGAACACTTGAAATTCAACTGATAAATTCAAAGTATTTTTTCTGTTAGATTGTATGGCGTTGATCACACACTACAACAGGAATTAGAACCAGGTTTGTAAGTGATAACAGCCGACAACAGTGCATAACTTTTACAGTTACCTACCACTTTCCGTCTTGTTTCAGGACTGGATCGAAGATTATTTTCAAGAGAAGTTAGTGACCTTAAATCTTCCACTGGAAAAAGAGTGGGACTTAGTTCGTTTTCCTCTGTGATCTCCCTTACATTGTTGGATTTCAGGTCTTGAATCATCCGTACAATGTTTCTTTGCAAAAGAATACTGTTGTGGGAGAGACAAAAAAAAAATCTTGAGACAAAACAATGGCACTGATGCATGTTAAGATGTCAGTACAAGGCGTTTTAAATTGAAGCGTCTGAAACATGCATTTTATTCTGGGACTAGGATAAGCACTGTCTGGTACATCGCCCTTTGTGTGTGAATTAAATAGAACTTACATTTTTTGAATGTATCATCCATTGAATAGCTTCTTCTGGGTGTTTCACGATGCCACAGAGGTTGTGTTGGCTCCTCGGGAGATTGTAGCATTGATCCTCTTTGCCACGACAATTGACTATAATTTTCTGCTTCTGGACCCATCTGATGGGCATTCTGGAAAAGAGTCTGAGCTGGTGACTGTGCAGGTAGGTCTATTGCTTACCGTAACGACTTTCCTAGAGCACTTTCAAAGTTCTGCCATTGAGAGGTAGGGCTTCTTTCCATCAACGCCTGTTTTGAGGTCCCTGGAACCTGTGTCACAGATGGGGACCTTTGGGGTCTGTGTTGTAGAGGACTTGGTTGAACCTCATCTAAAGCGGAGAAAGCTCTTTTTGATAGTGGTTGTATGTATGGGGCTTGCGGCAAATTCATTTTCGGTGCAATGGCCTCCTCATCTGTATCGTAGTCGTCAATAGACGCCAATTTCATCTACAGAGAAGAAAAGAAAATGAGTAATACATCTAAACAAACATGGTCCTTTCTACAACTGCAGTGACAAGATATGTAACTCGTCTGTTTTAAAGAATTACATTAATTACACAAGCTTACTTCACTTTCCGTTTTGGTGCTCTCAGGGGGTCAGTCTCTGCCTCTGACTGCAGATCCGTTTGTTGCTCTGCAAGAGGCAGCTTCCGACGTGCTTCACTGTAATTATCTATGATAGTGATAAGAAATAAAAATCAGTATGTTGTTTGCCGGTAAACCTTTAAAATTAAATGTATTGTATACAAAAAGGATTTATACATACTTGCAGTATATAGAATTCTAACTTTATATTGTATATAAATGTATTCTGTGTATAAAGTTTGAAATATAGATACTTTTCTTACAAAATCGCATCGATTACCCACAAAATACCCCAATTAACCCATTGAGCCGTGTGGATAACATGTGAAAGATAAATTGACTTTTTGGGTGTTTAAATCTGGAATGTGTTTCCTGGTTCCAGTTTTCTATTGTTATAAAGCTTGGAAGAGTGAGGACATTTACCAAGATAACTCCAAATGTCTTTGTTTGAAAGATGACCATGGACATGTATCTCGGATTGCTTGATGGCGAGTAAATAATGTGGTACATTTATTTGTCTGCAGTATTAAAAGCATCAACTTACCTCAATGTAACGTTAATCCAAAAGTCGATAGACTCACTCCAAGAACTCCAAAAGAACTCCAAAAAACAAACAATTCGCGTCGCATGATGATCAAACTCTGAACAGCAGTTTGAATATTCCCTCCGTAACGCGTGGCTGGTCGCTACGTACTTCCGGATTAGGTAAAAGTACCGCGAGAGCGAGAAATCACACGTAGAAGTCTAACATCTCGCGATAATGTGACGTCATCCGCCTGTGGTGATTGTTGATTTACTTATTTATTTCAGTAAAAAAGATCATGTTCCTCAAGGCAGGTTTGCAGGTTTTTTTCTTAAGTTCACAGCCAGGAAACCCAACCTATTTTCAAAGTCTACCCTTCAAATGCATTGCAAGGTTAAACAATAGGACTTCAGAATATGGTTTTAAAGAAAAAAAAAATGTACAGGTATATTTTATTACAGCCAAAACTGATGTTATATTATTACAAAAGTAGGCTTTACAGGGTTAATTACTTTGTAGTCCTCATTTTAAATAGCCTTTGATGCGTTTCTGCGACAGGAATAAATATTTTAAAGGAATTAAAAACTGCAAGAAAACATTTTATGTTATTAAAACTGTTTGGATAAAATTAACCTTATAATGGTATATACCTATTAAAGAAAATAGCATGAATCTTTTTGCTTTTTGGCTAACCAGAACCTACCCATATCTCAGCCGACTATTTACTCTTTTATGGCAGACCAAACTCAAGCCAGGGCTCAACCAAAAAAGGTACCATTTGCTTTTGGCTGGCTAGACTCATGCCACAACTCCCCCGAAAGCTGTTTCACACAAGGGTGTGAACAAAAGAGAGCCCGAATTAAGCCATAAATGCCCAGTGTAAGCCAGAATTGTGCCAGAATGTTTGCTATCTGGGAAAGGCCTCAGCCCCACCATTGGAGGAGTTTGAGGAACAGAAGAAAGCACCACCATATGCTGAAGTAAAGAAGCCAAAGGTGATTAGCTTCTACCCAGTACTAGGAAAGAGAGAGTATCACGACATACAACTAGACATAACAGGAGGACGCATTGAAGGGAGGATGGAATTACTAGCTTCAGACAACAAAATGAACAAAGGAAGAGCAAGACAAACAAACAGTGTTATTTCAGAATCTTGAAGGAGAAGAGGGAGATAATGAAGAAAGCGGCAATGAAGGGAGATATGATTATGAACATGATTATGACTTAGATATCCCACCTGAAGAATGGGAAAGAAAGCGAGAGGAACTAGAACCACCTGAGCATGACCAGAATCAAAGACATCGCCAGAAAAAGCAAAAAACAGAGGCAAGAAAGGTGTGAAAGCACCCCTAAAGTACAAGAAAGATTATGATCGCTGGACATTTGGAGTGAAAAGAAATGATGTATGGAATGCACTTGATCTGCATACCCAACTCAATCTGATCTAACCAAGGTGGAAAACCTGAAAATGGACGAAAAAGAAGGAGCTGCGGCCTTCATTCTTAAGTTACAGAAAGCATGGGCTGAAGAGATGGGGTCAGCATGGGATGAGACAACGGCTAACCTCACATTATTCAAAATAATTTTGAAGAGGGCGCTTCCAAGTGAAGTACAAGAACAGCTTGAATCAGTTGTGGGACTTAATGCACTGCCCTGGGCAGCTTTCCAGGCAAATGTCACACATGCTGTGGAAATGCACAGGAAAAAGAAGGAAGCAAGTAAACAAGCAGCAGAAGATTTAATAACATTGCTGCACAAAGCACAGCTCGGAGAGATAGCACGGAGCAAACAAGAAAATCAAGAGAAAGCATAAAGAAGAGAAAGGTTCAGCTAAACAAGCAGCAGTCATGATGATACCAACAAATGCACAGCAGGATCCAGCTAGTCAAACCATATCAGATCAAGGAAATCAGCAACTAATGCCTGTGGGACAACCAATAATGACCTATCCAATGTATCAACAATATCCACCACAAAACAGAGGGTGGGGGCAAGGGCAAGGAAGAGGCAGAGGAAGAGGAGGAATGTTTCAACCAAGAAATTATCAACCACCGAGAGGAGGAAGATGCTGGAACTGTCAAGATCCCAATCACATGATGAGAAACTGCCCCTATCCAATAAGACAACAGCAAGGAAACCAGCAACAAAATCAAAGCTGGCAAGACCCCGGAAATTGGGCAGGACCATGGATGGGCCAGAATCAGCAGAATCAACAAACTCCGGGACCACCTCAAGGTAACATGTGAAGATGCCCAGAGAAGCCAGAGGGGGAGCTGGTACAGTGCCCCACCTCACTGTACCCTGCACAAGAACCAACCATAATGGTGGATGTGAATAACCAGCTCCAGACATCGTTTTTGATTGACACAGGAGCAACATTTACAAGCATTGGAAAAGAAGGCTCTAAGCTCCCCCTCTCACGCAAAGCAGTAAAGACAGTAGGCTTCTCGGGTAAAACTCAAACTTTGCATTTCACAGAGCCACAAGACATAACAGTAGAAGGAATCACAATACAAGCACCATTGTTGTATTCCCCAGATACCCCAGCAAATCTATTAGGCAGAGATGTACTGTGTAAGCTAGGAGCAAAAATCTTCTGTGGACCTACAGGAGTGTGGGTCGAACTTCCTGAAATCCTAGCTCAACAGTGTGTGATGGTAGAAAGAAAAATAGAACAACAAACACTGGATAAAGTCTATTGGCTGGAACTCGACGGGACATCCTCAGAAATTCACAAGCTATATGACCACTGGAAAATATGGTTTACAAACATGCGTCCAGACTGTGAAGAAACCAGAAAACCATGGCATTGCACAATAAGGTACGATGAGGGGGGACAAGATGAAGAATATGAGACTTTGTGGGGAGAACATGTAGAAGGGAACCAGTACAGTCTCAAAGCAGAGAACATGATCCTTGGTCCCCAAGGGATAGCTGCAACAGTACAACTACCAGACCACATTGCACAGTGGTATTCAGTCGAGAACTCTGTTCCACATGTCTCCCTAATGATCGGGCAAAATTTTAAATCAAAAGACTTAGGGCCAATGGTCAGAGAAGCAAGCCAGATAACTGAATGGATACCAGTGGTAGAAAATATGAGCATGACATTAGACAGGAAATATCTCAGAATAAAACTAACAGCTGAAGACAGTGTGGTAGCTCACACTATTTTGATCAACAGACAGATGCAAGTGAGAACACAAGTAGGACAGGTAGGACAATGGCAACAGAAGGAAGAACAGGCTGAACTAGAAGAAGAACAGGTACTGAAACAAATTCCGGAAAAGCTATGGACTAAACATCAGACAGATGTAGGGTTAGTTAAGTCATCAGGGTTGGAGAAAATTCAATTAAAACCCAATGTGCAGTTACCTTACCAGAAGCAATACCAATTGTCGCAACAAGCGATAGAAGGATAAGACCAACCATTGAAGGACTAGTTGAAGCAGGAGTGTTAATTCCAACAAACAGCCCTTGCAACACCCCATTTTTCCGGTCAGAAAACCAAATTCAGACAAGTGGAGATTGGTCCATGATTTAAGACCAATAAATCGTGTGGTGGTAGCAGAAAATCCTGTAGTACCCGATCCACACACACTGTTAACAAACATCCCTGAAGGGACTAAATGTTACACGGTGATTGATTTATGCTCAGCATTTTTTAGTGTACCTCTGCATCCTGAGTCTCAGTTTCTGTTTGCATTCACATACGGGGGAAAACAATACACCTACACGCGTCTGCCACAAGGGTATTGTGAAAGTCCATCAATTTTAACCAGGTGTTAGCACGAGATCTGGCAGATCTAGACATTCAAAGCAGTTTGCTTCAAAATGTGGATGACCTACTGATTTGTAGTCAAACTAAAGAACAGTGCATGAAGGACTCGTTAAAGGTCCTAGAAACCCTAGCTCATAATGGACACAAGGTCAGTAAGGAAAAATTGCAATTCTGCCAACAAAAGGTAGAATATTTGGGTAGAGTGCTCAAGGCACTACACGCAAAATCTCGCCCTCTCATGTAGAGGCAATTCAGAAAACACCACAGCCTCAAACAGTGCAACATATGTTGTCATTCCTGGGTTTAGCAGGTTTTAGCAGACCGTGGATTTGTGACTTTGCGTTGAAAGCACAACCTCTCAGAGACATGATGAAAGCAGCTGATCAGACAAAATCTAGCGCACGTGTGGTCTGGACAGAGGAAGGAAAAAAGGCTTTTGAAACAATCAAAAGTGATCTAAAATCTGCCCCAGCACTAGCTTGTCCAGACTACACAAAACCATTTCACCTCTATGTGTCAGAGAGACGAGGTTTTGCATCAGCCATTTTAGCACAACAGCAACAGAGCATGGGAAAGAAGCCAATTGCATACTATAGTACGGCTCTTGACAATGTGGAAAAAGGCATGCCACCTTGTTACAGAGGATTGGCAGCCGCAGCATTTGCCTATCGAAAAGCATCAACAATCACGATGGGTCATCCAGTGACCCTGTACACTTCTCATGCATTACATGCTCTGCTGACAAGTCAAAAGTTTGTGATCACGAATGCACGAAAGACAGGGTATGATGTCATCCTGTCTGCACCAGAACTAACAATTGAGAGGTGCCTCACAATCAATCCAGCTGATCGAGTGGTCTTATCAGATGAGGAATTCCCCATGAGTGCACTACAGAAGCAGAGAAATTTCTAAAAGCTAGAGATGACCTAGAGAACCAACCATTGCAAAATGCCCAAATTGTTTTGTCTGTGGACGGTTCTTGCTATCGTGCGAATGATGGCAATAAAGCAGGATATGCTGTGGTCATGCACAATGAGGAAGATGACTCGTTTGAGTACTAGCTAGTGTAAGTGTACCACAACCTTGTTCTGCCCAATTGGCAGAAATAAAAGCGTTAACAGCAGCATGTAGGCTGGGAGCAGGAGGAAGGTGTACTATTTACACTGATTCAACATATGCACATGGGGTATGTCACACATTTGGACCCATCTGGGAACAAAGGGGTTTCCAGAGAGCTGATGGATCATCCATTTTACATGGTCCTGCAATTTCGGATTTGCTCAAAGCAATGATGCTTCCAAAGGCATTAGCCATTGTGAAGTGTAAAGCCCACAAATCTGATGGAGATATGGTCAGTAGAGGTAATGCGGCAGCAGATGAGGCAGCTAAAAGTGCAGCAGTAGAAAAAGACTGTGTGAAAGTGATGATGGTACAAGATGAAGAACATGAGGAAGTGCGAGGGCAGGTAACAGAGGAAGATCTTGGGGAATATCAGGATGTAGCAAGTGGAGAGGAGAAAGAGAGATGGAAAAAACGAGGGGCAGTACAAGACCCCAACACAGGGTTATGGAGAAGTATTGATGGAGTGTGGGTAGCACCATTAGCTCTTTTACCGAAGCTCATTACTGAAGCACATGGGGTAGATCACTGTAATCTTTGGGAGACCATAGACACAATCCGAAGGAATTGGTGGTCGCCATATCTGGCCAGTATGGTGGACAAATTCCTGAGGTCCTGTGAGCTATGTGCAGCACGAAATGTCAGGAAACATTTCACAGCACCAATCAGCCACATTCCTGAACCAAGGGGACCATTTCGACATTTGATGATGGACTTTGTGGACATGGCAGATAGGAAGGAAGGGAAAATATACATCTTGGTAGTAATAGATCGTTTTAGCAGATGGGTAGAGGCAACAGCTACTGCCAAGAATGACGCAAAGACTGTAGCTAAGTTTTTGATCAGGGAAGTGATTCCAAGGTTTGGGATACCTGACAAGCTGAGCTCTGACAATGGACCACATTTTGTAAATAATGTGATCAAAGCATTTGCAGAAGCTTTGTGTATCAAGCAAAGAATGGGGTGTGTTTACCATCCACAGTCACAAGGAATGGTTGAGAGAGCAAATGGAGTGTTGAAGGAGAAAATAGCAAAAATTTGTGCTAGCACAGATCTGAATTGGGTACAGGCTCTCCCACTGGCATTGATGAAAATGCGCTCTCAAACAAATCGCAACACACACCTGACACCACATGAGTTGCTGACAGGACGACCCATGCCAGTTGCTTTTACACAAGGACCTTACACAGGCTCCTCACTTGAACAACTTGAAGCAGACATGTCTAGTTATTGCAAACATCTGACGCAAATACACAGAACTTTATATTTACAGGTCCGTGAAGCCACACACGGGCACAGGTTGATGAGCCACTACAGCAGGTGCAACCAGGTGACTACGTGTATATCAAAGTGTTCAAAAGGAAACACTGGAGTGAGCCATGCCGTGAAGGCCCATTCAAGGTGGTACTAGCAACTCCTACCGCAGTCAAGGTTGAAGGTAAGGAATACTGGTATCATCTTAACCATTGTTGCAGAGCTGCGGTGAAAGGACCAGAGTGGAGGAAATCTCGGGCTGAGTTGGCACGCTGCGCCCACTCTGACGACTCAGAAGACGACGACGACGGCGCAGGCCCAGCACAGGACAGAGGACCAGCATACAGGACACGTGCCAAAACCACACAACCACGGCCAGTTGAAGGAGAACCGAGGCCAGGTTGTTCGTATCAGGTTGATTCACGACCACCACATGACACACTAGACTCTGACAAACTAGAAGAGACTGTGCAGAGACTACTAGGCAACGAAGAAAACACTGTCACTCCACCTGAACAGTTTGACACTCTTAATCTACAAGATCTAGTAGACTTAGATATCGATCTACCTGTGGAACCATGATGAAAAATTCCCTAAAGTCCAAACGGACTCTCACCAACAGACACTGGGCAGTACTCGTTATGGCTTTAGCAGTATGGTTCATTTGCCCTTACATTTTCATTAACCGTAATTTACATCGTCCAGCAGATATATCAGTCCCTTTGTCCAACATTTCCCTAAATAACTATTCCCAACCCGCACAATGTCCACAAATAGATACAAAAGGTCTAAACCACTAGGGTCTCTAGGTCACCTTGCTAAAACTAGTCTCACTTCAGAACAGGCTGCAAAGGTTTCAGTACATATGGCCAGAAACGTACTTGCAGAACAGTTCCGGTGTGCATTGGGCGTTTTTAAATAACACCAAGGTCCTACCATCCTTTCCAGTAACTGCACAACATATGTTTATAACATATACTATATCCCTTTTCATCCCTGCAACTCTACAGAGATAAAAAACACTCCTGAATACGAGATGAGACTTGAGGCTCGAATGACTGACACGGATAAAGAAACAGACATTATAGTGGTCACTGGAGTACCCCACAGAGTTATACCTCGCATATTAGGCACCCGCAGTTGTATTGAAATTACGCTTTAATGGTATTTCGGTTTTCCCCAAGTAGGGATCCCGCATGGCACGTTTGAAAGAACCTCAGTAGAATCTCTAGCGTATGGGGATGTTTTGTATAAAATTCTAGTATATGTCCCTAACTGGCAGGAAGGGATGAACTTACCTAGAATACAATTTAGTTTCAGATACAAGAACCCCAACTATCCCTCTAACCCAAAAGCCCCGACCTGTTTCAGATGCGCGGAAAGAATCAATGTAACATCAGTAAAGCAATATGCTGAAACTACAAACATTCAGCCAAACCTTAACCTGTACAGACAATGGATGGTGGATTCGGGGCGTGCAGCAGTGCCCCACTCTACGTGCATTGTATGTGACAGAAGATCTCGACGTCCACCTCATGTTATGCCGACAGTAGGGTTAGAGGCATGTGACAAAGCACCTTATGACACCACTCATCTTTGTCCAGCTATATGTTTTTTGGGTTCAGCTGCTGTTGATTATGGTGCCAACTGGATGCGCTCACGTAGTGCTGCACACCAAACATATCCTTTTACTAATATCCTTTGTATTATGTATACAGATGTATATCTGTCTAGCCATCTATCTATCTGTGCCTGATTACTGATCTTGATACTAATAACATACCCGTGGAGGTTTACTTCTATATTTCCCACTTTCATGGCAAATGCTTTAAGTCGTTGCTTGTCCAAATTATGTTGTATGAACCATGTTGTTGTTGTGAGTTCTTCATGTTGTGTGCAGGAACATGGCGCTGGTGAACCCAGGTGGCTACAGCCGAATCTGCGACTGTTTCCTGGTGTGTGTGCATTCGCAGAAACATGTTATGAGGGATATCGCTTCGCCTTCGACACATTCAGGGGTCCCTGTGAGGCGTGTGCAGCCTAACCTATGACCATCAGACACATTGCTTGTGGTGCCAAGACGGTGACGACTGTCCTTTGGGTGACCGGTGCCATGATGGACCCCATGAGTGGTTCGGTTTTCCTCCACAGAGGATGAGTTTGCTTGGGAAACAGATGAAGACCAGCGTAGACCAGTGACCGCCATTTTGCGCCATGCTAACATGTTTTCTCCGGAGGGAACGTGGTTAGACTCCATTCAGAACTCTGTCTATAATCTTCCTGGTGGACTCCAGATGGTCACCCGAGTCTTCACAATACGTTGCGCAATCTCCCTGGCTGAGTCATTTGGGGTTCTTTCCTTCTCAACAAGAGCCCGAAACACCCATAGTTTCCTGCTTACGACCTTCGTCATGCAACGCACTACTGTAACGTACTACACCATTACCTTAGGAGGCTATGTTCTATGGACAACGGAACCAGCAACACATCGGGATTGGCACTGTCGCCCTATCCTGATTCACAGATATCGCACATTATGCGGACTACATTGTTTAATTTCAATTTTCATTTTGTTTATGTGTCTCATATTTAACTGCATGTACACCCACGACTAAGGATGACCTTGGTGGTGATTCCACGGTCGCGCCACTGGCGGGCAGGTGGGAATTTTCCTGGCATGTTTGTCTACAGGGTTTTCGCCCACCCTAGTTCATCGATGTTGTGGTTTGGCGCACCCATTAGTGTGAGGGTGGGAGTAATGTCGATCTTATAATGTTGCATTGCCGATCTTATAATGTTGCATTGTCGATCTTAATCATTTTGCTTTTATTTCTTTTACTTTTTGTTTTTGCTTTATTATTCTTTTCAACACACGAGTGCCTGGTAAAGTGCTAGTAACCTCTTCCAGGGCTCCAACAAGACCCTGCGATACGCAAAGTATCTGGGTCAGAAGAAAACTACATATGCCAAAGAAGTCAAAGACTTTTACTTTGTTCTACTGCTGTATTACATGACATGTATGATTGAGAAATGGTTATAAGTGGTTATAAGCGGAATGTGAGACTATAAAGTCTCAGAGGGGGGAGTAATGTCGAGAAAAATATTTTAATCAACCATATCTAGCGTGTGTTATAATCAAACTAATATTATCAAACTAAATTAACCTAATTAACTTAATAAAGCAATATAGAACTTATTAGATATAATAGAAGTAGTCTGACAAAACCTATTTGATCTATATGTTAATCAAACCTTTAGTTACATCAAGTATTAATAATAATAATAGGGTATTTACATGTGTGAGTAGGATAGAATCTGACTGAATGTTATGAGTGTATAGAATAGGCAAAGAAGGACAGGAAACAAACTTGAGGAGATTAAGCATCTTTATTGAAATAGCAAGGCGTACGGGCTTCAGCAGCTGCAGGAGACATGTAGGAGTAGCTAGGCCCAAGGCCGGGTGAAGACACAGAAGCATGGGCAGGAGACATGAAAGAGCGGCTTGGCCCGAAGCCAGGTGAAGGCACAGGAGCACGGTGACTTGGCAAAGCAACAGGCCAGTGTGAAGGATAGGGAGAAAACTGTGGTGTAGTGTCAGGAAGTAGGAGCATCCGTGACGGCTGTTGAGCTCAGGAGAAGTCTGTGTGCTCTTGTCATGCGTAGAAGTGCTCTGCACAATGTGAGGAGGCAGGAAGGCATCCTCAGGGACACTTGGGCTGGAAAGATGTTCAAGAAAATGAGTAAGCTCAGCGGCAAGTAAGGAGAGCTGAAACTGGCGAAATTGTCGTGAAGAATGCCCAACTGAGTCGTTCTGGGAGGCAAACGTGGTGGAGCTGAGCAAAGAGACCAACAGAGATAAGATATTAGACAGGGTCAAATCACGGTGACGACGGGCATAAGCAAAGATAACACTCATGCAAGAAAAAAGATTCTACACACAGTGTAACATTCAGTTCAGAATGCACAATTAAAATATAACCTAGGCGCATACAACTATTAATTAAAAGTATTATAATCAAGCACAGTATACAAACAATGATATAACTCAATTAAATGAAAGTAGAATAGCAAAACAGCATTATAAAAGAATAAAGCATAACACTTTGTCGAGAAAAACATTTCAATCAACCATATCTAGTGTGTGTTATAATCAAACTAATATTATCAAAATAACATTAACCTAAGTACCTTAATAAGCAATATAGAACTTATTAGATGAAGTTTGACAAATAGACCTTTATGTACATCAAGTATTAATAATAATAATAATAATAATAATAATAATAAGGTATTTACATGTGTGAGTAGGATAGAATCTGACTGAATGTTATGAGTGTATGGAATAGGCAAAGAAGGACAGGAAACAAACTTGAGGGAGATTAAGCATCTTTATTGAAATAGCAGGGTGTATGGGGTTCTGCAGCAGCAGGGGAAATGAAGGAGTAGTTGAATCTAGGCCCAGGTGAAGACACAGAAGCATGGACAGGGGACATAAAAGCGTAGCTTGGTCCAGGGATGGGTGAAGACACAGGAGCACGCTGGTTTGGCGGAACGGGAGAAGCAGGGAAAGAACCAGTGGTAGACCAGTGTGAAGGATAGGGAGAAAACTGTGGTGTCGTGTCAGGAAAACAGGAGCAGTCGTGACGACGGCTGAGATCAGGGAAGTCTGTGTACTCCCATCAAGCATTGTAAGACCCGCGAAATGCGAGGAGGCACGAAGGCATTAGCTGGGATATTTGGGCTGAGAGCTGTTCTAAAAAATGAGTAAACTCAGCAGCAAGAGAGGAGAGCTGAAATTGGCGGTACTGTCTGCGAAGAGCACCCAGGGCCGATGGTCTGGGAGGCAGGCGTGGTGGAGCTGGGGAATGAGACCGAGCTGATCGGCGTGGTGGAGCTGGGGAATGAGACCAACAGAGATAAGATGTTAAAAAGGGAATATCATAGTGACGGTTGAGCACAAGTAAAGGATAACACTCAAGAAAATCATATACACTGAGTAACAATCAGTTCAGAATGCACAAGGTAAAATATAACTTAGGCGCTTACAGCCATTAATTAATCAAGCATAGTACGTAAACAAACTATAAACAATGTTATAACTCAATCAAATGTAAGTAGAATAGCAGAACAGCATTATAAAAGAATAAAACATAACACTTACCCATTGCAAATGCAGGAGGACAAAATAGGCCGTAAAAAGGTTGTTCACACTTGAAAGACTGAAGAATGTATGGTTAAAACCAGAGAAAAGTAAAAGCCTTTTATACTCACTCATATTTTTTTTTAATATAAAATTATGGGCCGGAAAATAAGGGAACTGAAAAACACAGGAACTCCAAATATGGTATTGTTGAAAGAATGAACGCCAAGGCCAAAGATAAGGGAATTGACAAGGAAGGCAAAATTCAGAGACATAAGGGAATTATGGACAAAGAAGGTAAGACCGAGACATAAGGGAATTCTTCAAGGTCAAGGAAGTAGAAAAAAATAGTAAGACACGGTGGCCACAAGGTATAAATACGAGCGTGAAACAACAGTCAGTGTACTTCTTCACTTTGGCATGCTTTATCATTTGTTGATGTGCTGTTCATTTTGATGTGAAGTACCCAGCTTTTATTGAGCTCATTGAAACCTGCATGGAATAAAGAAGTTTTGCTTTTATTCATCCAGGACTGAGGATTCTTCATTGGCGGTTTGTGTCTATTATATTTGTGTTTTCTAGAATTGGCTGAGCATTATTGGGAATCCTCTGAGCAAAGGAATCCACCCTCGATGTGTCGCCTCAGAGACGGGCTCTGAGTTCCGACATATTTATTGGCGCCCAACGTGGGGCCCTGAAGGTCAGCACAAAGGTCGAAAACCTGAACAGGGGACCGAGCATCCTGTGGGCTGCAGCCGTTGGAAACAAAATTCAGAGAAAAAGGTAAGCAGACACCTGTTATACTCAAAGTCTGTGATTAGTAACTGTATGCCTATGAGGTTGTCGGCCCCGGGGAGGGTATAGACTGCTGGCCTAGGGCCAAAGAACTATCGGGTGGAAAATTAGTGTTGGATGAGTATAAGCAAAAGTAAAGACATAAGTTGTGAGGTGGAGAGTCACTGCGTATAGAGACGCAGGGTGGGACCCACGTGAATAAAGTTGTGAGGTGGAGAGTCACTGCGTATAGAGACGCAGGGTGGGACCCACGTGAAACTACGGCTAATTGTTTGTACCTTAGTCTGTCGGACTTTCCATATGGTCTAATTAGGTTGCAGACTAAGCAGACCGAGAACGTGTAAACCCAAAAGTGAGATCTTGGTGATTCGGGTGCAAGTCCCGATGTGAGAAGGTAACACTTCTCATATAGTCTAAAACAGGAAAGATACCATAGGTCTTTACTAGGGGATCCAGGCTCGTAACCTGGGGTGGAAAGGGTACATTTAAAAGGTCGTGAGTTGTCAGGCTCGGAGAGTCACCGTTACAGTACGGGTGGGACCCGAGGATATTGAGATGAAGTGATGGCCATGTGTACATGTACGGTAAAAAGAGAAACGTTGTAACTGCAGTTGTGTAAGTGTTGTTGTCATATTGTTCGTGAAAAGCGTGTTTCTGTAAAACCGGATTTATAGTTGTGTTTTCCGTATGTTGATGTTTTGTCTATGAAATTATATGTATGCCTGTGTTTGTTTTGTTGCTTGCTGTTTGCTTACGCTGCTTGGGATGATGCTGAGATTGTGAGTATACTCATATTCTTGGACGAGAGACAGAGCAGGAGAAAGAGGGGGCGCGGGCACGCGCATACAGACACGGAGCGCACGAGGGGGGGTGCGCATGCGCATAGGCGCACGGAGTATAACACACACACACACACACACATAGTGTTCGCTCGCTGACACACATACACATACATGCATATACTCGGACATACACAGTGAGAATAAACGAATAAATAAGATAGAGGAAAATATAACAAGATAAATGTGGATTTGATGGACATAGAGATAGAGACGAACGGACTTAGAACTCATTTCTGGGACGAAAGAACATATAAAGATAGAAACGGTATAGAGAGGAGGCAGACAGAAAAGCAGATACAAGACAAATTGTGGGCTATTACACGATTACATGGCATAGAGGTGTTGCACCAGATATTCCCAGAGGAAAACTGGTATGAAAAATAAAAAGCATCTGAAACCTCAATTGTTAAGCCCAGTACTGCGCACCCTAGTGGAAGCCCCTACACCTAGTAAAGCCGTGATACACCTGTTTGATTTCATAGCAGACCCACACAATGAAGACGAGGAACCATTGATAGAATTAAATGCAGAAGTACCTGAACAATCTAATTATTGCTCGGGACTGACAGCAACTGTTGTAGTGGAACCTAAAGAGGTGGTGTGGGAAAGAGGGCAGCTACCTCGATTCTAATTGATAAAATCAACTCATTAAGTGGACAAAGCCGAAAAAATCCAACACGACCTTGTAAGACAGTGAGACGGATAAACGTCCATTTAAAGTGGTCTGCTCAAAACAGAAACCCAGGCCACCGTAGAGAGGCACACAGGGCAAGACAAGGGTGTATCATGAGTACGGAAGAATCCCCAATCACACCTGTGGATGTGATAATTATAAGGCATAAAGGGGCTGAAAAGGAGATTAAAAATACATGAAAAATGGAAAGATCTGACAGCTGGGATTTGCAATGGCCTGAAGAGGAACATTTAATAAAGAAAAGTGTGATGTAATGAAAACCAGAATTAGAAATTGGGAGAAATAAAAAAGAAAAGAAAAGAAAAGACAAAACGGAAATTAGACATCATTGAATGGTTTGAGCACGAGGGGGAGATGTTAAAAGTGCATAAAGAAAAAACAGAAAAGGTAACAGGAAGTAAGGAGGGAAAAGGGTCAGAAAAGGTTTCAGCCCCACCATTAGAGGAGTATGAGGAACAGAAGAAACCACCACCATATGCTGAAATAAAGAAGCCAAAGGTGATTAGCTTCTACCCAGTACTAGGAAAAGGAGAGTATCACGACATACAACTAGACATAACAGGAGGACGCATCGAAGGAAGGATGGAATTACCAGTTGCAGATAACAAAATAAACAAAGGAAGAGCAAGACAAACAAACAGAGTGTTATTTCAGAATCTTGAAGGAGAAGAGGGAGATGATGAAGAAAGCGGCAGTGAAGGGAAATATGATTATGAACATGATTATGATTTAGATATCCCACCTGAAGACTGGGAGAGAGCGAGAGGAACTAGAGCCACCTGAGCATGACCAGAATCAAAGACATCGCCAGAAAAAGCAAAAACAAAGGCAAGAAAGGTGTGAAAGCACCCCTAAGGTACAAAAAAGATTAAGCAAAGCCACATCTCTTCCAGATGTTAGAAATAAGAATGA
This sequence comes from Silurus meridionalis, assembly GCF_014805685.1. Taxonomy (NCBI): domain Eukaryota; kingdom Metazoa; phylum Chordata; class Actinopteri; order Siluriformes; family Siluridae; genus Silurus; species Silurus meridionalis. The sequence continues at coordinate 2,269,745 of NC_060906.1, read as the reverse complement.
AAGGAAGGAAGATTCAAACTCAGAGGAAGTTAAGGATGAAGAAGATTTTGTCGTCCTGAACCCAGTAAGAGGGAAAAGGTGCATGTCCATGGAATTTTGGAGATGACACCAAAATGCCACTGAAAAGTGATCCACTGCAAACAGAGGTGAAAGCTCTGAAAGAAGAAATGACACTTCAAGAAGAAGAGAATACAATAAACAGGCAAGAACTGGCAGAAACCCAAAAGAGGATGGAGAAAATGGAGGAAATTCTAAAAGACACTCAAGAGAAATGGACCAGACAAAGAGATCATAACGAAAGTAACAGGTGAAAATCGTCAATTACAGGTGAAGCTATATCAACATGAACATGCCCAACTTGATGCAGAGATACAGAGGGCAGAACAGAAAAGCGCAGAAAGAGTGGAGCAGTGCCGACAGTATATTGATAAACTAGAATCTCAACTATACAGGAATCAACCAAAAACCAATGTAAAGGCTGGAAGAAAAGAAAAGCAGAAAAAAGCAAGAGAAGCCATAATAGACTATCCACATGAACGAAGGATGACAAGGTCACAAGTACAGAGAAGTGATCACGATGATGAAGAAGAAGACATAGAAGAAGGAGAATGGACAAGTCCCAATTACCAAAAATCTTTACAGATGCCAGTCATTATAAAAGGCGCAGAATCAGTATACACACCATGGTCATTTATGGATCTTACGGGACTAATAAGCCGACTGCCTAACATATGTGAAGGAGCACAAAGATGGATAACACGCTTTGAAGAACAAACCATGGGCCAGATGCTGGCTATGGGAGATATCAAGGCGATCCTGACACAGTCATTGGGAAAAGCTAAAATGATAGAAATATTAGATCAGGCACATCTAGGAGACGTGGGAAAGGATCAGAAGTATGATCGCTGGACGTTTGGAGTAAAAGAAACGACGTGTGGAATGCACTTCGATCCGCATACCCCACTCAATCTGATCTAACCAAGGTGGAAAACCTGAAAATGGACGAAAAAGAAGGAGCTGCGGCCTTCATTCTTAAATTACAGAAAGCATGGGCTGAAGAGATGGGGTCAGCATGGGATGAGACGACGGCTAACATCACATTGTTCAAAATAATGCTGAAGAGAGCGCTTCCAAGTGAAGTACAAGAACAGCTTGAATCAGTTGTGGGACTTAATGCACTGCCCTGGGCAGCTTTCCAGGCAAATGTCACACATGCTGTGGAAATGCACAGGAAAAAGAAAGAAGCAAGTAAACAAGCAGCAGAAGATTTAATAACATTACTGCACAAAGCACAGCTCGGAGAGATAGCACGGAGCAAACAAGAAAGTCAAGAAAAACGCAAAGAAGAGAGAAGTTCAGCTAAACAAGCAGCAGTCATGATGATACCAACAAATGCACAGCAGGATCCAGCTAGTCAAACCATACCAGATCAAGGAAATCAGCAACTAATGCCTGTGGGACAACCAATAATGACCTATCCACCGTATCAACAATATCCACCACAAAGCAGAGGGTGGGGGCAAGGAAGGGGCAGAGGAAGAGGAGGAATGTTTCAACCAAGAAATTATCAACCACCGAGAGGAGGAAGATGCTGGAACTGTCAGGATCCCAATCACATGATGAGAAACTGCCCCTATCCAATAAGACAACAGCAAGGAAACCAGCAACAAAATCAAAGCTGGCAAGACCCGGAAATTGGGCGGGACCATGGATGGGCCAGAATCAGCAGAATCAACAAACTCAGGCAAGCTTTGGAGGTGGCCTCCGGGACCACCTCAAGGTAACATGTGAAGATGCCCAGAGAAGCCAGAGGGGGAGCTGGTACAGTGCCCCACCTCACTGTACCCTGCACAAGAACCAACCATAATGGTGGATGTGAGTAATCAGCTCCAGACATCATTCTTGATTGACACAGGAGCAACATTTACAAGCATTGGAAAAGAAGGCTCTAAGCTCCCCTCTCACGCAAAGCAGTAAAGACAGTAGGCTTCTCGGTAAAACTCAAACTTTGCATTTCACAGAGCCACAAGACATAACAGTAGAAGGAATCACAATACAAGCACCATTGTTGTATTCCCCCGATACCCCAGCAAATCTACTAGGCAGAGATGTACTGTGTAAGCTAGAGCAAAAATCTTCTGTGGGCCTACAGGAGTGTGGGTCGAACTGCCGAAATCCTAGCTCAACAGTGTGTGATGGTAGAAAGAAAAATAGAACAACAGACACTGGATAAAGTCTATTGGCTGGAACTCGACGTGACATCTTCAGAAATTCACAAGCTGTATGACCACTTGAAAACATGGTTTACAAACATGCGTCCAGACTGTAAGGAAACCAGGAAACCATGGCACTGCACAATAAGGTATGATGAGGGGGGACAAGATGAAGAATATGAGACTTTGTGGGGAGAACATGTAGAAGGAAACCAGTACAGCCTCAAAGTAGAAAACGTGATCATTGGTCCCCAGGGGATAGCTGCAACAGTACAACTACCAGACCACATTGCACAGTGGTATTCAGTTGAGAACTCTGTTCCACATGTCTCCCTGATGATCGGGCAAAATTATAAATCAAAAGACTTAGGGCCAATGGTCAGAGAAGCAAGTCAGATAACTGAATGGATACCAGTGGAAAAAGACATGAGCATGACATCAGACAGGAAATATCTCAGAATAAAATTAACAGCTGAAGACAGTGCGGTAGCTCACACTATTTTGATCAACAGACAGATGCAAGTGAGAACACAAGTAGGGCAGGTAGGACAATGGCAACAGAAGGAAGAACAGGCTGAACTAGAAGAAGAACAGGTACTGAAACAGATTCCGGAAAAACTATGGACTAAACATCAGACAGATGTAGGGTTAGTTAAGTCATCAGGGTTGGCGAAAATTCAATTAAAACCCAATGTGCAATTACCATACCAGAAACAATACCAACTGTCGCAACAGGCGATAGAGGGGATAAGACCCACCATTGAAGGACTAGTTGAAGCAGGAGTGTTAATCCCAACAGACAGCCCTTGCAACACCCCATCTTTCCGGTCAGAAAACCAAATTCAGACAAGTGGAGATTGGTCCATGATTTAAGACCAATAAATCGTGTGGTGGTAGCAGAAAATCCTGTAGTACCTGATCCACACACACTGTTAACAAACATCCCTGAAGGGACTAAATGGTACACTGTAATTGACTTATGCTCAGCATTCTTTAGTGTGCCTCTGCATCCTGAGTCTCGGTTTCTGTTTGCATTTACATACGGGGGAAAACAATACACCTACACACGTCTGCCACAAGGGTATTGTGAAAGCCCGTCAATTTTAACCAGGTGTTAGCACGAGATCTGGCAGACCTAGACATTCAAAGCAGTTTGCTTCAATATGTGGACGACCTACTGATTTGTAGTCAAACCAAAGAACAGTGCATGAAGGACTCGTTAAAGGTCCTGGAAACCCTAGCTCATAATGGACACAAGGTCAGTAAGGAAAAATTGCAATTCTGCCGACAAAAGGTAGAATATTTGGGTAGAGTGCTCGAAGGCACTACACGAAAGATCTCGCCTCTCATGTAGAGGCAATTCAGAAGACACCACAACCTCAAACAGTGCAACATATGTTGTCATTCCTGGGTTTAGCAGGTTTTAGCAGACCATGGATTTGTGATTTTGCATTAAAAACACAACCTCTCAGAGACATGATGAAAGCAGCTGATCAGACAAAATCTAGCGCACGCCTAGTCTGGACAGAAGAAGGAAAAAAGGCTTTTGAAACTATCAAAAGTGATCTAAAATCTGCTCCTGCACTAGCCTGTCCAGACTACACAAAACCATTTCACCTCTATGTGTCAGAAAGACGAGGTTTTGCATCAGCCATTTTAGCACAACAGCAACAGAGCATGGGAAAGAAGCCAATTGCATACTATAGTACGGCTCTTGACAATGTGGAAAAAGGCATGCCACCTTGTTACAGAGGATTGGCAGCAGCAGCATTCGCCTATCAAAAAGCATCAACAATCACGATGGGTCATCCAGTGACCCTGTACACTTCTCATGCATTACATGCTCTGCTGACAAGTCAAAAGTTTGTGATCACGAATGCACGAAGGACAGGGTATGATGTCATCCTGTCTGCACCAGAACTAACAATTGAGAGGTGCCACACAATCAATCCAGCTGATCGAGTGGTCTTATCAGATGAGGGAATTCCCCATGAGTGCACTACAGAAGCAGAGAAATTTCTGAAGGCTAGAGATGACCTAGAGAACCAACCATTGCAAAATGCCCAAATTGTTTTGTTTGTGGACGGCTCTTGCTATCGTGCGAATGATGGCAATAAAGCAGGATATGCTGTAGTCATGCACAATGAGGAAGACGACTTGTTTCAAGTACTAACTAGCGTAAGCGTACCACAACCTTGTTCTGCCCAATTAGCAGAAATAAAAGCGTTAACAGCAGCATGTAGGTTGGGAGCAGGAGGAAGGTGCACTATTTACACTGATTCAGCATATGCACATGGGGTATGTCACACATTTGGACCCATCTGGGAACAAAGGGGTTTCCAGAGAGCTGATGGATCGTCCATTTTGCATGGTCCTGCAATTTCTGATTTGCTCAAAGCAATGATGCTTCCAAAGGCATTAGCCATTGTGAAGTGTAAAGCTCACAAATCTGATGGGGATATGGTCAGTAGAGGTAATGCGGCAGCAGATGAGGCAGCTAAAGATGCAGCATTAGGAAAAGACTGTGTGAAAGTGATGATGGTACAGGATGAAGAACATGAGGAAGTGCGAGGGCAGGTAACAGAGGAAGATCTTGGGGAATACCAGGATGTAGCAAGTGGAGAGGAGAAAGAGAGATGGAGGAAACGAGGTGCAGTACAAGACCCCAACACAGGGTTATGGAGAAGTATTGATGGAGTGTGGGTAGCACCATTAGCTCTTTTACCAAAGCTCATTGCTGAAGCACATGGGGTAGATCACTGTAATCGTAGAGACCATAGACACAATCCGAAGGAATTGGTGGTCGCCATATCTGGCCAGTATGGTGGACAAATTCCTGAGGTCCTGTGAACTATGTGCAGCACGAAATGTCAGAAAACATTTCACAGCACCAATCAGTCACATTCCTGAACCAAGGGGACCATTTCGACATTTAATGATGGATTTTGTGGACATGGCAGATAGAAAGGAAGGGAAAAGATACATCTTGGTAGTAATAGATCGTTTTAGCAGATGGGTTGAGGCGATAGCTACTGCCAAGAATGACGCAAAGACTGTAGCTAAGTTTTGACCAGGAAGTGATTCCAAGGTTTGGGATACCTGACAAGCTGAGCTCTGACAATGGACCACATTTTGTAAATAATGTGATCAAGGCAATTTCAGAAGCGTTGTGCATAAAGCAAAGGATGGGGTGTGTTTACCATCCACAGTCACAGGAATGGTTGAAAGAGCAAATGGAGTGTTGAAGGAGAAAATAGCAAAAATTTGTGCTAGCACAGATCTGAATTGGGTACAAGCTCTTCCACTGGCATTGATGAAAATGCGCTCTCAAACAAATCGCAACACACATCTAACACCGCATGAACTGCTGACTGGACGACCCATGCCAGTTGCTTTCACACAAGGACCTTACACAAGCTCCTCACTTGAACAACTTGAAGCAGACATGTCTAGTTATTGCAAACATCTGACGCAAATACACAGAACTTTGTATTCACAGGTTCGTGAGGCCACACACGGAGCACAGGTTGACGAGCCACTACAGCAGGTGCAACCAGGTGACTACGTGTACATCAAAGTGTTCAAAAGGAAACACTGGAGTGAGCCACGTCGTGAAGGACCATTCAAGGTGGTACTAGCAACTCCTACCGCAGTCAAGGTTGAAGGTAAGGAATACTGGTATCATCTTAACCATTGTTGCAGAGCTGCGGTGAAAGGACCAGAGTGGAGGAAATCTCGTGCTGAATTGGCACGCTGCGCCCACTCTGACGACTCAGAAGACGACGACGACGGCACAGGCCCAGCACAGGACAGAGGACCAGCATACAGGACACGTGCAAAACCACACAACCACGGCCAGTTGAGGAGAACCAAGGCCAGGCTGTTCGTATCAGGTTGATTCACGACCACCACATGACACATTAGAAGAGACTGTGCAGAGACTACTAGGCAACGAAGAAGACACTGTCACTCCACCTGCACAGTTTGACACTCTTAATCTACAAGATCTAGTAGACTTAGATATCGATCTACCTGTGGAACCATGATGAAAAATTCCCTAAAGTCCAAACAGACTCCCACCAAAAGATACTGGGCAGTACTCGCTATGGCTCTAGTAGTATGGTTCATTTGCACCTACATTGTCATTAACTGTTATTCACATCATCCAGCAAAAGTATCAGTCCTTGTGCCTGACATTTCCCTTAGTAACTGCTCTCAGCCCGCAGCATGCCCAGTAAATCGTAACATGTCCACACACAGATATAAGAGATCTCTACCACCAGGAACCCTAACTCGCCACGCTAAAACCGGTCTCACTGCAGCACAGGCTGCTAAAATTTCTGTATATTCGGCAAGAAACGTGCTTGCAGCACAGCTTCGATGTGCATTGGGCGTTTTAAATAACACCAAGGTCCTATCATTTTTTCCTGTAACTGCAAAACATATATTTATAACATATACCATATCCCTAGTTCATCCTCGCAACTCTACAGAGATACAAGACACTCCTGAATACGAGATGAGACTCGAGGCTCGTATAACTGACACAGAAAATGGAACAGACATTGTAGTAGTCACAGGAGTACCCCACAAAGTTATACCTCCCGTAGTTGTGTTGATATTGCGCTATTGTGGTATTATGGTTTTCCCCAAGTGGGGATCCCACATGGCAGGTTTGAAAGAACTTCGGTGGAATCTCTAGTCTATGGGGATGTTTTGTATAGATTCCTTATATATGTTCCTAACTGGCAAGAAAGGATGAACTTACCTAGAATACAACTTAGTTTTAGATATAAGAACCCCAACTATCCCTTAAATCCAAAAGCCCCGTCCTGTCTCAGATGTGCGGAAAAAATCAATGTAACATCAGTAAAGCTATATCCAGAAACTACAAACATTCAACCAAACCTTAACTTGTACAGACAATGGTTGGTAAATTCAGGGCGTGCAGCAGTGCCCCACTCTACATGCATTGTATGCGACAGAAGGTCTCGCCGCCCACCTCGTGTTATGCCAACAGTAGGGATAGAGGCATGTGATAAAGCACCCTATAACACCACTCATCTATGTCCAGCTATATGTTTATTGGGTTCAGCTGCTGTTGATTATGGAGCTCACTGGATGCACTCACGTAGTGCTGCATGCGAGTATCAGCCTCTGGCTACTCTTAGTAATGACGATTTGCGGGTAATTGTGCAACCAGGACAAACTTTCCCATTGTGCCTCCATGCAAGAGGAGTAGTTAATGTGGGATCACTGCCCAAGGAGGCATGTGACCAACAAATTGATGCAGCGTTCCACATACTTAACTTGAGACTATCTTGTAATGACTCTACACAGAAATGTGACAATGAAACACGTAGTCATTTTTATGTCCCCAGCTTGAGAAGAGGCACATTGCCCTAGCAGACATATTCTGGTTCTGTGGGGAAAGGAAGTGCTGCAGGTTCTACCTAGCCTGTGGCATGGTCGCTGTGCACGGTAGTCCTAGAGGACGTCTTATTGTTATGGCAGTAAATGAGACCCTTTTACACGACCTGGTTAGATCAAGACGACGTCGAAGCGCTTTTCAGGATGACGTTGACCAAACATCGTTAGCTAGTATCGTGAATAATTACAAGAACAAGCATCTCACGATCACTGATAAATCTAGCTTGCCCTCATGGGGCACAGATCCTGACATCTATATAAGTTGGAAGGGCACACCAGTAGGTGTTCCGGTTGAGTTTGCTGCTCTAGATAAAGGCGCCTCCAAAGCATTGACAATGTTTCTCCCTTGGATCCAAATAGATCGTAATATGGCCTGGATAAATTATATTTGGTACAACCAACAACGTTTTATCAATCACACAATTGAAGCCTTAAAACTAATATCAGAACAACTTCACGCCACTACATTAATGGCTGTACAGAATAGATTTGCTATTGACAAAATGCTTGGCCCAGATCAAGGTGTGTGCCATCTAATTGGGAGGACTGTTGCACGGTTATTCCTCTTCACACTGGCTCTGCAGGTCCGCTACACACTCTACTAGAACGTATGGCGAAAGCTCGTGATGAGATGGTCTCCAATAATGCGAAGGAATCCGCACTTACTAGTTGGCTGAGTTGGTTTTTTTCTTCAAACTGGCTGGCGGGACTAATACGTATTGGAACTACACTTGCCATTATTCTTGCAGCCGTGGCATTTTTTGTTTGCTGCGGCATACCTTGTCTCCGTGCTCTTATCAGCAAGACTGTGCACTCACTGTTCGGACAATATGTACAGCTCCCAATGACGGCTGTTATGGAGCAGGAATCTACTACAGAACATATCTATGCAGCTATGGACCATAACGTCTATGAAGACATGAAAGCAGATTTTTGGGTTCAAACAAAGGACAAGAATAATGTACACCAAACATATCCTTTTAATATTTATTAGATATATCTGTCTAGCCATCTATCTATCTGTCTAATTAATCTAGATACTAATAACATACCCGTGGAGGTTTACTTCTATATTTCCCACTTTCATGACACTTGCTTTAAGTCGTTACTAATCCACATTATGTTGTATAAACCATGTTGTTGTTGTGAGTTCTTCATGTTGTGTGCAGGAACATGGCCGCCAGAGAACCCAGGTGGCTACAGCCGAATCTGCGACTGTTTCCTGGGGTGTGTGCATACACAGAAACATGTTATGAGGGATATCGCTTCGCCTTCAACACTTTCAGGGGTCCTTGTGAGGCGTGTGCAGCCTAACCTATGACAATCAGACACATTGTTTGTGGTGCCAAACGGTGACGACTGTCCTTTGGGTGAACGATGCCATGGTGGACCCCATGAGTGGTTCGGTTTTCCTCCACAGAGGATGAGTTTGCCTGGGAAACAGATGAGGACCAGCGTAGACCAGTGACCGCCATTTTGCGCCATGCTAACATGTTTTCCCCAGAGGGGATGTGGCTAGACTCCATTCAGAACTCTGTCTATGATCTTCCTGGTGGACTCCAGATGGTCACCCGAGTCTTCACAATACGTCGCGCAATCTCCCTGGCTGAGTCATTTGGGGTTCTTTCCTTCTCGACAAGAGCCCGAAACACCCATAGTTTTCTGCTTACGACCTTCGTCATGCAACGCACCACTGTAACATACTACACCATTACCTTAGGAGGCTATGTTCTATGGACAACGGAATCAGCAAAACACTGGGGTTGGCACTGTCGCCCATCCTGTGTCACAGATATCACAAGCGTGCCAGAGACTCAGAGGTAGTTTCAGTGCATGGTAGACGGTCCCGTCTAAAATGGTACAATGCTGTGTGGTTCGCATTACGGACTGGTCGCCATATATCTGCTCCCTTACCTCATTGGATTAAGCGGTTATAGCCTGTATCATAGCTTTACCACGTTTATGAGGACTACATTGTTTGATTTCATTTTTCTTTTGTTCATGTATTTTCTATTTTAACTGCATGTACACCCACGACTAAGGATGACCTTGGTGGTGATTCCACTGTCGCGCCACTGGCGGGCAGGGTGGGAATTTTCCTGGTATGATTGTCTACAGGGTTTTTCGCCCACCCTAGTTCATCGATGTTGTGGTTTTGGCGCACCCATTGGTGTGAGGGTGGGAGTAATGTCGAGTAATGTCGATCTGGGAGTAAAGTAATGTCGAGTAATGTCGATCTGTTTCTTAGTTTTTTTTTTGTTTTTTTTTTTGATCTGTTTCTGAGCTTTTGCTTTTATTTCGTTTATAGCTTTTGCTTTTATTTCGTTTATTTCGTTTCCTTTTTGCTTTTCTCATTGTTTCCTGTTGCTTTGTTTATTATTCCTTTCATTGTTATTATTCAAGCCTTAATGGACCTTTTCCTTGGACCAACATATTCACGTGGATAGCAACACTCGAGTGCCTGGTAAAGTGCTAGTAACCTCTTCCAGGGCTCCAACAAGACCCCCTGCGATCGCAAAGTATCTGGGTCAGAAGAAAACTACAACATGCCAAAGAAGTCAAAGATTTTTTTTACTGCTGTATTACATGAATATGTATGATTAAGAAACGGTTATAAGTGATTATAAGTGGAATGTGAGACTATAAAGTCTCAGAGGGGGGAGTAATGTCGAGAAAAATATTTCAATCAACCATATCTAGTGTGTGTTATAATCAAACTAATATTATCAAAATAACATTAACCTAAGTAACTTAATAAGCAATATAGAACTTATTAGATGAAGTTTGACAAATAGACCTTTATGTACATCAAGTATTAATAATAATAATAAGGTATTTACATGTGTGAGTAGGCTAGAAACTGACTGAATGTTATGAGTGTATGGAATAGGCAAAAAAGGACAAGAAACAAACTTGAGGGAGATTAAGCATCTTTATTGAAATAGCAGGGTGTATGGGGTTCTGCAGCAGCAGGGGAAATGAAGGAGTAGTTGAATCTAGGCCCAGGTGAAGACACAGAAGCATGGACAGGGGACATAAAAGCGTAGCTTGGTCCAGGGATGGGTGAAGACACAGGAGCACGCTGGTTTGGCGGAACGGGAGAAGCAGGGAAAGAACCAGTGGTAGACCAGTGTGAAGGATAGGGAGAAAACTGTGGTGTCGTGTCAGGAAAACAGGAGCAGTCGTGACGACGGCTGAGATCAGGGAAGTCTGTGTACTCCCATCAAGCATTGTAAGACCCCGCGAAATGCGAGGAGGCACGAAGGCATTAGCTGGGATATTTGGGCTAGAGAGCTGTTCTAAAAAATGAGTAAACTCAGCAGCAAGAGAGGAGAGCTGAAATTGGCGGTACTGTCTGCGAAGAGCACCCAGGGCCGATGGTCTGGGAGGCAGGCGTGGTGGAGCTGGGGAATGAGACCGAGCTGATCGGCGTGGTGGAGCTGGGGAATGAGACCAACAGAGATAAGATGTTAAAAAGGGAATATCATAGTGACGGTTGAGCACAAGTAAAGGATAACACTCAAGAAAATCATATACACTGAGTAACAATCAGTTCAGAATGCACAAGGTAAAATATAACTTAGGCGCTTACAGCCATTAATTAATCAAGCATAGTACGTAAACAAACTATAAACAATGTTATAACTCAATCAAATGTAAGTAGAATAGCAGAACAGCATTATAAAAGAATAAAACATAACACTTACCCATTGCAAATGCAGGAGGACAAAATAGGCCGTAAAAAGGTTGTTCACACTTGAAAGACTGAAGAATGTATGGTTAAAACCAGAGAAAAGTAAAAGCCTTTTATACTCACTCATATTTTTTAATATAAAATTATGGGCCGGAAAATAAGGGAACTGAAAACACAGGAACTCCAAATATGGTATTGTTGAAAGAATGAACGCCAAGGCCAAAGATAAGGGGAATTGACAAGGAAGGCAAAATTCAGAGACATAAGGGGAATTATGGACAAAGAAGGTAAGACCGAGACATAAGGGGAATTCTTCAAGGTCAAGGAAGTAGAAAAAAATAGTAAGACACGGTGGCCACAAGGTATAAATACGAGCGTGAAACAACAGTCAGTGTACTTCTTCACTTTGGCATGCTTTATCATTTGTTGATGTGCTGTTCATTTTGATGTGAAGTACCCAGCTTTTATTGAGCTCTTTGAAACCTGCATGGAATAAAGAAGTTTTGCTTTTATTCATCCAAACAATGATATAACTCAATTAAATGAAAGTAGAATAGCAAAACAGCATTATAAAAGAATAAAGCATAACACTTACCCATTGCAAATGCAGGAGGACAAAATAGGCCGCAAAAAGGTTGTTCACACTTGAGAGACTGAAGAACGTATGGTTGAATCCAGAGAGAAATAAGGGCTTTATACTCACTCATATTTTTTATGTATAAAATTATGGGCGAATATAAGGAAATTGGAAAAACAGGAACTCCAAATATGGTGTTATTTGGAAGAATGAACACCAAGGCCAAAGATAAGGGAATTGACAAGGATAGGCAAGATCCGAGACATAAGGGGACTTGGCAGAAGAAGGCAGACATAAGGGGAATTGACAAGGATAGGCAAAGGGGACAAGGAACAGCAAGAAGGCAGACATAAGAATTTCTCAAGGCCAAAGAATTTGAAAAATAGAAAAGACATGGTGGCTACAGGGAATAAAAACAAGCGAAACGAACAGTCAGTGTACTTCCTCACTATGGCGTGCTCTATCATTTGTTGATGTGCTGTTCATTTTGATGTGAAGTACCCACCTTCTACTGAGCTCTTTGGAACGTGCATGGAAATAAAGAAGTTTTGCTTTTATTCATCCAGGACTGAGGATTCTTCATTGGCGGTTTGTGTCTATTATATTTGTGTTTTCTAGACTTGGCTGAGCATTATTGGGAATCCTCTGAGCAAAGGAATCCACCCTCGATGTGTCGCCTCAGAGACGGGCTCTGAGTTCGACAACTTACCCATTGCAAATGCAGGAGGACAAAATAGGCCGCAAAAGGTTGTTCACACTTGAGAGACTGAAGAACGATGGTTGAATCCAGAGAGAAATAAGGGCTTTATACTCACTCATATTTTTTATGTATAAAATTATGGGCCGAATATAAGGAAATTGGAAAAACAGGAACTCCAAATATGGTGTTATTTGGAAGAATGAACACCAAGGCCAAAGATAAGGGGAATTGACAAGGATAGGCAAGATCCGAGACATAAGGGGACTTGGCAGAAGAAGGCAGACATAAGGGGAATTGACAAGGATAGGCAAAGGGGACAAGGAACGGCAAGAAGGCAGACATAAGGGGAATTTCTCAAGGCCAAAGAATTTGAAAAAATAGAAAAGACATGGTGGCTACAGGGAATAAAAACAAGCGAAACGAACAGTCAGTGTACTTCCTCACTATGGCGTGCTCTATCATTTGTTGATGTGCTGTTCATTTTGATGTGAAGTACCCACCTTCTACTGAGCTCTTTGGAACGTGCATGGAAATAAAGAAGTTTTGCTTTTACTCATCCAGGACTGAGGATCCTTCATTGGCGGTTTGTGTCTATTATATTTGTGTTTTTTCTAGAATTGGCAGGGCATTACTGGGAATCCTCTGAGCAAAGAAATCCACCCTCGATGTGTCGCCTCAGAGACGGGCTCTGAGTTCGACAACTTACCCATTGCAAATGCAGGAGGACAAAATAGGCCGCAAAAGGTTGTTCACACTTGAGAGACTGAAGAACGTATGGTTGAATCCAGAGAGAAATAAGGGCTTTATACTCACTCATATTTTTTATGTATAAAATTATGGGCCGAATATAAGGAAATTGGAAAAACAGGAACTCCAAATATGGTGTTATTTGGAAGAATGAACACCAAGGCCAAAGATAAGGGAATTGACAAGGATAGGCAAGATCCGAGACATAAGGGGACTTGGCAGAAGAAGGCAGACATAAGGGAATTGACAAGGATAGGCAAAGGGGACAAGGAACGGCAAGAAGGCAGACATAAGGGGAATTTCTCAAGGCCAAAGAATTTGAAAAAATAGAAAAGACATGGTGGCTACAGGGAATAAAAACAAGCGCGAAACGAACAGTCAGTGTACTTCCTCACTATGGCGTGCTCTATCATTTGTTGATGTGCTGTTCATTTTGATGTGAAGTACCCACCTTCTACTGAGCTCTTTGGAACGTGCATGGAAATAAAGAAGTTTTGCTTTTACTCATCCAGGACTGAGGATCCTTCATTGGCGGTTTGTGTCTATTATATTTGTGTTTTTTCTAGAATTGGCAGGGCATTACTGGGAATCCTCTGAGCAAAGAAATCCACCCTCGATGTGTCGCCTCAGAGACGGGCTCTGAGTTCCGACAGTAGTCACCTGAAATGGTCTTCCAACAGTCTTGAAGGAGTTCCCCGAGAGATGCTTGGCACTTGTTGGCCCTTTTGCCTTCACTCTGCGGTCCAGCTCACCCCTAAACCATCTCGATTGGGTTCAGGTCCGGTGACTGTGGAGGCCAGGTCATCTGGCGCAGCACCCCATCACTCTCCTTCTTGGTCAAATAGCCCTTGATGCCTTCAGTGTGACTCTACAATTTTCATAGTCATGAAAATAAATAAAACTCCTTGAATGAGAAGGTGTGTCCAAACTTTTGGTCTGTACTGTATATATATATATATATATATATATATATATATATATATATATATATATATATATATATGTACACATTATATATATATATACACATTATATATATATATATATATATATATATATATATATATATATATATATATATATATATATATATACAGTTGTGTTCAAAATTATTCAACCCCAATGCTGTAAATGGTTTTAGAATTTAGTGTACATTTGTAATTGTATTCAGAATGAAATCCTACAAGGACTTCTTAAAGAACCATATGCAACTAAAATGACATCAATTAGTTTTGTAATACAGTAGTAAATGTTTCTTTTGTGAATTCTTCATTGACATAATTATTCAACCCCCAAGTGACATTCAATCTTAGTACTCAGTACAACATCCTTTTACAGTTATAACAGCTTTTAAAAAGTAAAGGTAAAAGCAGAATCTATCTTTATCTTGGCTTTACAGGTTTCATTGTTCTGGTGCTGGGCAGTTTCAGTGTAAATACACCAACCTTGTGTTTGAGATGAAGGAGAAAGCTGAAGTGTTGTACAGTATAGTGTCCTGGGGCAGTGTTCAGTTAGACGGCATGGGACAGATGCAGCCTGCAGGACCCCTGTACAACATCGACTGCTCCGAGGGGTCAATGTGTAAACTGCACCTCCCTCACTGTGAGATCAATTCTGGTAAGGTCATTTAAGATCAAATGAGTTCCCCTTTTGAGTCTTTGCCCCAGACTTCCTCAAAATACATATAATTCACTTATTACATTTTTTAAATGTATTTATTCTATAATTTACATTATGTAAACTTTATTTTATGTAAAGCTGCTGAGACAATGTCTATTGTAAAATGGTGTAGAAATAAACTTGAACTTAATCATAAGTAATTCAGGACTATGTTGTAACATGTTAGCCACTGTTATTGATGTTTGCAGAGCAAAACTGACTGAATGGGTCAAAATAACGCAAAATGAATGCCTAAATAAAATAACGCTAACGTTTAACAAAATAATGCTTAATGTAATTCCTTACACATTTTATATATAGCACTTATTATATTTATAATTCTGCTGCTCTAAATCACATAAAGATAAAGTAGTGCCAGAAGATTTATTTACATGAGGTAAAATAAATGTTAATAACTCAAGCTGTTGGTATTAACTCCTGATGCTGTTTCTTTATATTTCTTATTTGAAATTCATATTCATCTGTAAAATAGCAGTTTCCCTCTGTATGAAACTGCATCAGTAGGTTACTATGGTTACAGTTATTTATAAGCAGCACATACATTTAGAACTGATTACAAAATATCTGTGTTGAACTTCCAGCCAATCACAATCCATTATTCACACTGACTGGGTAAGTGATTATCTGCCGATGCTGGTATTGTTGATCTTTCTCAGCTTTTTCTTGTTCATGTGTTGCAGATAAAATTCAGACTGAACTGGCTGTGGCACATTTCTCTGATGGGAATGTGGAGATCATTCAGCCTCTGAAAGTAACAGAGACACATGTGATCATAGACATAAAAAATCTCTCACTCTACGGACTCCTAATAAAAATATTTTTCGAGGACAAACCGATCAAGGCGCAGGTCCTTCTCTTCTACAAAGATATCCCTGGAAGGACAAAGAAGAGAAAGCTGCACATGCACTTATTGCCCCAAAATGTTCCAGTTATAGAGGTAACCTGCTTTAATTAATCACTCGATGCCTTACCGTGTTTTTTAATACGTGTATTTAAATATTCAAATAATTTTAAAATAACTGGTATTTAGAAATTAATTCGAATATGACTATTCTTAAGGTGCAGAATCAATTTTAGCACAACATGTACATTGAGAGCAGTTCCACTTGTCAGCTGGTCCCTAGAAAACCATACAGGCCACGCTGTGAGCATTATAAATGTCAGCCGCAGGTAAACAATGCCTGCTCCACTCCACACATTTGTAGAGAAATCAGATTGTTTGTTTTTTAGTTTGCATTCTGGAGCAGTCTGTTCACACGTCTTAGACTGAGATATTTGAGCTTGACTCTGCCCCAACTATCACCCCACATTTGAGGTGATACTTTCTGATGAAGCTGAAGAACTCACACTGGGACTTTTGGATGAACATGACGAGGAGGTGTGGGCGTCTCGCCAGGTCTTTCTTACAGGTATCCAAAAGTTCATTTCAGTACATTAATCCAGTATAACACACCAGAAGTCTACTTCCTTCTGGCATGGAGAAATGTACCTTCAGCTGTTTAAATAAACGAGGCCCTCAGGGATGCTGTATACTCCAAAATATTCTTAATTCTTAATGTTGTCTTCTCCTCATAGCTGTGTATTTATACTGAAGTTTACACTTTTTATCTCATCACTTCAGGTTACACGAGCCAAGAAGCCAATTCACCCCAAATGCTGAAAACAGGTAAAATATCCTAAAACTTTAGCACTTTCAGCTGTTCTTCCCAAATCCATATACATATTTATAACAAAACATCAAAATGTTCATCTGTCTTTCAGCTGCTGACTTTGTGGATAAATAAAAACCCAATTTAATACAGAAAGTTTCTTCAGTAATGGAGATTGCAGATGGTCTCCTATCCAAGAAAATGATTAATGGTGAAATATACAGTACAATCAGTGCAGCAGCTACATCACATGAGAAAATGAGAATCTTGTACACCAACTGCCTCACCATCAGAGCTGTGAAAGAAGAATTTTATACAATTCTAAAGAAGAAAATTCCTCACTTAGTAGATGAGCTGGAGAATGGGTCAAGATATGCTTAGAGGAACCTCA
Source organism: Silurus meridionalis (assembly GCF_014805685.1). Lineage (NCBI taxonomy): Eukaryota > Metazoa > Chordata > Actinopteri > Siluriformes > Siluridae > Silurus > Silurus meridionalis. Next base: position 2,252,664 of record NC_060906.1, on the reverse strand, counting down.
AAGAGAAAGTGGTAGCTCAGATGTTAAGGTTCTAGCTCACCCAGTATCACCAAGTTGCCACTTTTGGGGCATTAAACATCTGTGCTCCAGTGGCGCTGTCTCATGGCTTTTCAACATCACTGGGATATGCGAAGGAAGAATTTACATGTGCTGTAATGTACAGGTAACTAATAAAAAATCTCTTCTAAAGAAAAGATTTTAAACAAATGACCTCAGAAATTTATAGTGTATTTATAGTATAGTGTTAATTCATGGCTGTTTTTTAATCTGACTCATACAAGACATCATATTTTTTAAACAAATTTAGAACACTGTGAATTGAACATACATGTACTAAAGATGAATAAATGAATGCTTTAAATGCATTACTCAGTGCTCCAAACATATAAAGTTCATTCATTGCTTCATCCTTTATAAGTGATTTATCTTTATAATGGTCACAGTGAATCCAGAAACTGTTCATGGTCAAATCTGTGAATGTGAACTTTACTGGTCCTGTGAGGTTCATAACATTAATATCTGCATCTGTTTTTCCTCCTGAATGTACAAAGCACATCCAGTGAGTGGAGGATTTACAGACTGAAACATCTGACAGGAAGTTTATACTGTAGTAACTCATATATTCACTCTTTACAACTATGCTGAGCAGAAGGTGGATTACAAAAATCTGGTCTGATCTTCATCACTTCAGATATGATTACTGTGTCCGTGATAGACTTAGACTCCTGTTCTTGGCTGACAGTTGAAGAACCTGATGTGTTTTTTTTTGCTGTAGTTACATGCAAAACGAGCTAGCTATTCTAAGGTAAAATGTTATGAGTTATTCTAGACTTCCTGTCAGCTCCTGTTTCTCCCCACAGAACTGTCGCTCACTCAGTGTTTTTTGTTTTAATGCACCACTCTATGTATCTCTACAGTCTCCAGCAAGAGATCAGCAGTTTCTGAAAAACTCAAGTCCATAGAAGTTGTTGACGTGTGTGTGTGTTTCGTAGAGTATGTTCTTTTCACTACCCCGGTAGGTTTACCTATGTTCTTATCTGTATCACAAATGAAGGCACAGGATGATGCTGGTCCAAAGATGCCACGGCTGGCCACACCGGGCTCTTGATCCGTTCACTTCTGCGGGTTGGCTCGCCACTGACTGCTAGGGTCAGATTCAGATGGTCTATCCCTATTTAAAAAAACAATCTATACATACAGTACAGAATGCATTAATTACAATTGCCTTATTTCTGTTCAAATCTAATCAACTTTTCTCCATTCAAATATTAAATCAAATATAACCAATTGTAAAGATTATAAATACTCTAATCATTGTGCAAATGAATAGGCACACATCACACCACATAACATAAGTCAATTCCAATGAACAACAATCATGTATTTCTATCTTACAGTACAAAATAAATCATAGGATATTAGAAACCTATTCATGAAACCAAATATTAACCTTTATTACTTTTTAAACCTGTTTTTGCATCTTAACATTTTAACCATCAGATTTTACTATATTCATTCTTTTTAACAGCTAAGAAACTTCTCCTCATATACATTTACATACACAAACATGTATATTCACAATTAAATTAAATTGATCACCCTTAAAATCACCCTTATTTTAAATACATGTATATTAACTTTTAAGTCAACATGTAAAAAAACAGTATAAAGACACCTTTAGCAGTGTAAACAATATTAAAGATCTGCTACAGTGATGTCTAGCTTAGCTAAGCTAGTATGACAAACCAAATAGGACTTATAGAATGTTAACAATTAGCATGCAGCTAGCGCGATTAGCGATCTTTTATAAGCATCTTAAACAACAATAAACAGGTGAATTACCTGGGGTGTATGGGCCACCTGCAGGCAGAGTAGAGTGTTGCACTTCAGTATCCATAGGTGGGTTACACTTGTGTTCTCCAATGGATCACAGGGTGTGAGGCAGCGTCATCAGCTGGTCATCATTGCCACTGGAATCCTGGTTCCCTCCTCTGCAAGTTGAACAAGTGTTTTGCTTGCTTAAAACAGGTGCAGTTTAAACTCATGGTTAATCCTTATGTTTTAAATGTTAATCTGTTTAAATCATACATTCAAATTCTGTGGGTTCCTGGATGCCAAATTGCAAATGTGGTAAGTTGGAACTTGACATGCATGTGTTGTGCTCTTCCCAACATTCCCAAAAGCTTGCTCTCTTTTGGGGACTGAATAAGAAAATAGTTTAAGAGATTCTAAGTTTCCACTGTCAAGGAGGTTAGGAGTTTAAGGCGATGAATTAAAGTTTTAGGGGGGAGCCGTCCCTTTAAGATTTAAATGTTGATGCAAATCTTTGCCATACTTAACACACGTTGTGAACTGTGACTTTAAGAATGCAGTGCTGCATCTTACCTTCACAAAGGTATTCATAAAGTGAACCCATCTTCTGAGGGTAGTCCTGGGCATAGGTGTAGAGTGGGCAGAGAGGGGTTAATATTTCAAACTTGAATTCATTCTTTTTGGTCTCTTTGCCAAGAAGCAGAACAGGCTTGTATCCAATGGCATGGAGTTTCTTAAGCTGCAATCACAACATTGTGTATTTGCTGTTTAAGTAACAGAAAAACAACAGCAAAAAAGCGAAACATATTAGTTATTGAGAATGTATTACATTATTGCTGAAGCATCCAGGTCAATGCGATTCAGGATTTTTAACTTCATGGTGTATAACCAAGTATGTGCAAACAGGAAAGGCTTCCCCAGCCCCATCACCAAAAAAGCCCAGCAGCATCTTTACTTCCTGAGAGCACTGAGAAAAGGTCCTCTCCCTCCCCCATCCTGACCACGTACAGAGGGACCATTGAGAGCATCCTGAGCAACTGCATCACTGCCTGGTTTGGGAACTGCACAGTCTCGGAGCACAAGACCCCACTAAGGATAGTGAGGACCGCTGAGTAGATCATCGGAGTCTCTCTCCTTTCTATCATGGACATTTACACCACACGCTGCATCCGCAAAGCAAACAGCATTGTGGACAACCACACACACCCGTCACACACACTTTTCACTCTCCTACCATCAGGGATGGAGGGGGGGTTAGGTCCTCCACCTCACAAGCCTGAGCTCCCTCAACTCCCACAGCCACCACCTAATCTCTTTCTTCTCTGGTCTTTTAAGGTGATTGACTTGAAATCCATTGGGGTTTCCCCACGCAGGTTTGAATCCTGTCCACTACGATTTGCTTCCTGTTTACATTTCCTATTAATTACCCCGATCCAGTTAGTTTACATGATGTTGTGTTAACAGGGCTTCCAGTTTAAGTAGGGGATGATAGAGCATTGTGTAGTAGTCGTGGCCGAGTGGTTAAGGCGATGGACTAGAAATCCATTGGGGTCTCCCCGCGCAGGTTCGAATCCTGCTGACTACGATTTGCTTTCTGTTCACATTTCGTGTTAATTATACAGATATGGTTCTTTTGCGTTTTCTTGTGTTAATAGGGGTTTCAGTTGAAGTAGGGGTGACATCTTACTGTGCAGTAGTCGTGTCCGAGTGATTAAGGCGATGGACTTGAAATCCATTGGGGTCCCCCTGCGCAGGTTCAATTCCTGCTGACTACGATTCACTTTCTGTTTCCTATTAACTCTCTTCTCTAACTTTACCATTCACTTCACTGACCATTACACTCACATCATTGACCATTACACTCCCATCACTGATCTTTACACATCACTGATTATCATGTTATTATGTGATGTATGTATGATAGACACAGTTCTGTGTGATGGAGATTGAATGAAACCCAGTCAAAGATTCAGCACAATAAATAAGATGAATCTGGTACTGAATGATTTCTGGATTGTTTATTTTAACCCTCTACTGCACAGCGTTGCCCTCAGGCAACAAAACCAAATTCTTAAGCCCTTAATCTAGTGGATGTCTCTTTACATTTTTGCAATCAACTAGAACAGGGGTCACCAACCTTTTTGACACCGACTAATGTGAATGGCTACCAGTTTGATACACACTTCTGAAATAACAAATTTGCTTAATTTACCTTTAATTATATGTTATTATTATTAATGAATGATATTTATCTCTGTCAGGGTCAAACTCAATTGCACATGGGGCCAAAACTCAAAGCACACTTTAGGTGGTGGGCCGAACAGGAGTAACATTTATTGAACACACTAAAACAATGTTTTTTTAACATAAATATGAATAAATACAGACAGGAATATTATTCCAGAGTAAATAAATTTAAACTTAAAATAAATAGCTCTCCATAAAAATATCTCCTGTCAAAATTATACAAGTTATAAATATGAACATGCTGCAAAACCCTGAACAAATCAATAAAAATTGTGCTTTTAAGTAAATGTTAAAATCACAACAAATCAAAACAATCAGATTTCTTTGCTCTTATGCCATTTTATAAAAAATTATCTTAAACTTTAAATAACTTAAAATATTTTGCTCTCCGTAAAAATATCTCCAGTCAAACACCAGACGTCTCACAGCTTCATCATTCAGCTCTTCAGAAACTCTCCTCAGTAAATAACCGCTGATGAGACTCTGATTTCTCCTCTGTTTTCACACCAGCTTCACGTTGTGATTTTGCTCTGGTGAAAACGTCTACTGAAATGTCAGATTCTTCTTTAACTCTTCTACTTTCTGTATCTTCTGCTCTGCATTCAGGTTTTTCAGCTTATCCTGATGTTTTGTCTCGTAGTGCGTCTTAGATTCAATTCTTCAATTACAGCCACATTCGCTCCACATATAAGACACACGTGTTTACCGCCAGTGTCAGTAAACATCTACTCAGAATCACATCGGTTTTAAAAGGCTCTGTTTTCAGAATGAACTTTTCTCTTCACCACTGTGAGGCGCTGTTTCACAATAACTGTACAATAGAGTTAAATACATCAACAGAAGCTCGACTTGATTGACGCTGGAATGTTCCCAGGTGGTCTAGCGTTCGGTAAGGGAGCTGAAGCGCTGCATTATGGGATCTGTAGTTTGTGTTATCAGAGCTACATATCGCCCTCCATTCATAATAATAATAATAGATCTATATAAAATCATCTCGTGGGCCGGATATAATTGTACGTCGGGATTTGTCCCGCGGGCCTGAGTTTAACACCCCTGATCTATGTGAAGACACTGATCATCTTAATGATTTCTCACAATAATCATCAACAATGATTTAACAAGGTAGGAAACAGCTATTTTTAGAAAAGGCCCACAGGCGACTCATGTGGTCCATGTTGGTGACCCCTGCTTTATGGTGTTAATAGTCAATAATTAGTTAATGGTTTCAATAGTCATCTTTGTTTTCAATAACCCAAAAGATATTCCCATGATCCTCCAATGCAAATATCATTGGTTCAAACATACTTTAACTGTGACGTTATGTGACGTGTCACTGAAACTTGAATTGTGAATACATAGTGTTGTTTTTACTCTGGACAGGAAACACAGAAGATGATGCGGGTTAACAGAATAATTCACAAGTCACTGTTATATGAACAATAAAACATTTCATTTAAATTACCGGAAAATCTACAAAAATGTCAAATAATAAAATACAATAGATGCAAACACACAAAAGGTACAAATAATATTTCTAAATGATGTATATATTAGTGAAAGAGGCACAGGGTTTATTTGTATTTTTGTTATTAATTTTAAATCTGATTAAACATTTAAGGAGATTATTTTCTTTATGTGGTTTGATCTATAGGTGGTGGTGAGGGTTTCTGTGCATGCGTGTTTGTGTGCATGTGTGTGTGTGTGTGTGTGTGCGTGTCTGTCTGTCTGAGTTTTAGCCTGTGCATCTTCCGGGATCTGAAGTTCCAGGTGCCACACAGTAAACTCCATGCAGTGGGTCCAGTAGAATGGGGAGTAATACAAACAGAGACATTTTTTATGTTTGTTGTTATTGTTTTAAAATCTGATTAAAAAATGTGAGAAATTAGTTTGTGTAATTTCATCTTTAGCCGATGGTGAAGGTTTGGAGGTGGTTGAACCAAACACCTCATATAAAGAATCTAAAAAAACAATAAGAAATACGTCACACATTTTAACAGCAGGAACAAGAAGCACCAAGTGTTCAGAATGCAGCCACATCATTATTCACATATCAGATCACTGTATTTTCATGTGAAACAAACATGTAACATCTGTAACTTACACAAAAGCAGCATTTCACACAAAAGAATCAAACGTCCAATAATATTATTGTGCCTGATGGCATCAACATCAATTCTGTTTATTCTGGGAGCATCTCCCATTTCATTTGTCCTTCTGGGTATCCTGAGAGAGAGAGAGAGAGAGAGAGAGAGAGAGAGAGAGAGAGATGGTAAGGAAATTAGATTTGTTAGATAATACACATGTACTCAACACACACTTATAAAGCTTTCGCTCAGCAGCTCTCAGAGTCTCTCTGTTTTCAGTTTCATCAATATGTCTGGTAATTGTGTAATCTGAGAGGAACTTTAGCTATTTCTTTAACTGCGTCAGGGCCGAGCATCTTGTTGACAGCGGCTTTGAAGGCGGGGTGCATTAATGTCTCTGCCACAGTGTGGGGCTTTTTTTGATTAGGCTACAAGTTGAGCTACTAGGTAGGTCACTTTGAGATCTCTCTCATTCACCTTTGGGTTTTTGAGATATTGGTGTGTGTGTGTGTGTGTGTGTGTGTGTGTGTGTGTGTGTGTGTGTGTGTGTGTCATGTATGTCAGTAGAAGCATGGGGTATATTGGAGAAGGCTAAGGAGGAAAAAAGAAAGGCTAAGGAGAAGGTTTATGGATGTGGTGAGTGAAGACATGCAGGTGGTTGGTTTGAAAGATAATCCACTGTAGTGACCACTAATAGGAGCAGCTGATAGAAGAAGAAGAAGAAGGAGACAGACAGGCTTGCATATTGTTCTTTGTAAAAAAAAAAAAAAAAAGGCTTCCTTCTTGCCCCCTACCCCACAGCCCAGACTTGTACAGAATACAGCTGTCAACACCCGACCAGAAATTCCTGTAGTTCCTTCAGTGTTGCTGTTGGCCTGTTGGTAGCTCTATAATTAGTTTCTCCTCACCCTCTTATCATATTATATATATATATATATATATATATATATATATATATATATATATATATATATATATATAGTGGTGTAAAAAAGTGCCCCTTCATGATTTCTTATTTTTTTGCATGTTTGTCACACTTTAATGTTTCAGATCATCAAACTAATTTAAATATTAGTAAACAATACACAAATTAACACGACATGCAGTTTAAAATAATTTTTTAAAATATTTTTTTATTATTATTTCGGAAAAAACAAAACCCAAAACAACATGGCCCTGTGTGAAATATTTCAATTTCTCTCCCACACCCAGGCCTGATTACTGCCACACCTGTTAGCAATCAAGAAATCTCTTAAAGAGGACCTGCCTGATAAAGTGAAGTCGACCAAAAGCTCCTCAAAAGCGAGACATCATGCCGAAAGCCAAATAAATTCAGAAACAAATGAGAAAGTAATTGATATCTATCAGTCTGGAAAAGGTTATAAAGCCATTTCTAAAGCTTTGGGACTCCAGCGAACCACAGTGAGAGAAATTATTCACAAATAGCAAAAACATGGAACATTGGAGAACCTTCCCAAGAGTGGCCAGCCGACCAAAATTACCCTAAGAGCACAGCGACGACTCATCCAAGAGGTCACAAAAGACCCCACAACAACATTCAAAGAAATGCAGGCCTTACATGCCTCAGTCAATAACAGTTATACCAGAGATCAGAGAAAATTAATAATAGCAGTTATACAAGAGATCAGAGAAAATTAATAATAGCAGTTATACTAGAGGTCTGAGTAAATTAATAACAGTTATACCAGAGGACAGAGAAAATTATTAATAGCAGTTATACAAGAGATCAGAGTGAATCAATAATAGCAGTTATACCAGAGATCAAAGTAAATTAATAACAGTTATACCAGAGATCAGTGTAAATTAATAATACCAGTTATACCAGAGGTCAGAGTTAATTACTAACAGTTATACCAGAGGTCAGAGTTAATTACTAACAGTTATACCAGAGGTCAGTGTAAATTTATACAAGAGATCAGAGAAAATTAATAACAGTTATACCAGAGGTCAGAGTTAATTACTAACAGTTATACCAGTGGTCAGAGTAAATTAATAATACCAGTTATACCAGAGGTCAGTGTAAATTAATAGCAGTTATACCAGAGGTCAGAGTTAATTACTAACAGTTATACCAGTGGTCAGAGTAAATTAATAACAGTTATACCAGAGATCAAAGTAAATTAATAATAGCAGTTATACCAGAGGTCAGAGTTAATTACTAACAGTTATACCAGTGGTCAGAGAAAATTAATAACAGTTATACCAGAGGACAGAGAAAATTATTAATAGCAGTTATACAAGAGATCAGAGTGAATCAATAATAGCAGTTATACCAGAGGTCAGAGTAAATTAATAATACCAGTTATACCAGAGGTCAGTGTAAATTTATACAAGAGATCAGAGAAAATTAATAATAGCAGTTATACAAGAGATCAGAGTAAATTAATAATACCAGTTATACCAGAGGTCAGTGTAAATTAATAGCAGTTATACTAGAGGTCTGAGTAAATTAATAGCAGTTATACCAGGGATCAGTGTAAATTAATAGTAGTTATACCAGAGATCAGATTAAATTAATAATACCAGTTATACCAGAGGTCAGTGTAAATTAATAACAGTTATACCAGTGGTCAGAGTAAATTAATAACAGTTATACCAGTGGTCAGAAAATTATTAATAGCAGTTATACTAGAGGTCTGAGTAAATTAATAGCAGTTATACCAGAGGTCAGAGTTAATTACTAACAGTTATACCAGAGATCAGAGTAAATTAATAGTAGTTATACCAGAGGTCAGAGTTAATTACTAACAGTTATACCAGAGGTCAGTGTAAATTAATAGCAGTTATACAAGAGATCAGAGTAAATTAATAACAGTTATACCAGTGGTCAGAGTAAATTAATAGCAGTTATACCAGAGATCAGATTAAATTAATAATACCAGTTATACCAGAGGTCAGAGTTAATTACTAACAGTTATACCAGAGATCAGAGTAAATTATTAATAACAGTTATACAAGAGATCAGAGTGAATCAATAATAGCAGTTATACCAGAGATCAAAGTAAATTAATAACAGTTATACCAGTGGTCAGAGTAAATTAATAATAGCAGTTATACCAGAGGTCAAAGTAAATTAATAATACCAGTTATACCAGAGGTCAGAGTTAATTACTAACAGTTATACCAGAGATCAGAGTAAATTATTAATAACAGTTATACCAGAGGTCAGTGTAAATTTATACAAGAGATCAGAGTGAATCAATAATAGCAGTTATACCAGAGGTCAGAGTGAATTAATAACAGTTATACCAGTGGTCAGAGAAAATTAATAACAGTTATACCAGAAGTCAGAGTAAATTAATAACAGTTATACCAGAGGTCAGAGTTAATTACTAACAGTTATACCAGAAGTCAGAGTAAATTAATAACAGTTATACCAGAGGTCAGAGAAAATTAATAACAGTTATACCAGAGGTCAGTGTAAATTAATAACAGTTATACCAGAAGTCAGAGTAAATTAATAATACCAGTTATACCAGAGGTCAGTGTAAATTAATAACAGTTATACCAGAAGTCAGAGTAAATTAATAATACCAGTTATACCAGAGGTCAGTGTAAATTAATAACAGTTATACCAGAGATCAGATAAAATTAGAAATAGCAGTTATACCAGAGGTCAGAGTAAATTATTAATAGCAGTTATACCAGAGGTCAGTGTAAATTTATACAAGAGATCAGAGTGAATCAATAATAGCAGTTATACCAGAGGTCAGAGTGAATTAATAACAGTTATACCAGAGATCAGAGAAAATTAATAACAGTTATACCAGTGGTCAGAGAAAATTATTAATAGCAGTTATACCAGAGATCAGAGTAAATTAATAGCAGTTATACCAGAGGTCAGAGTAAATTAATAGTAGTTATACCAGAGGTCAGAGTGAATTAATAACAGTTATACCAGTGGTCAGAGAAAATTATTAATAGCAGTTATACCAGAGGTCAGAGTAAATTAATAGTAGTTATACCAGAGGTCAAAGTAAATTAATAACAGTTATACCAGTGGTCAGAGAAAATTATTAATAGCAGTTATACCAGAAGTCAGAGTAAATTAATAGCAGTTATACCAGAAGTCAGAGTAAATTAATAACAGTTATACCAGAGATCAGATTAAATTAATAATAGCAGTTATACCAGAGGTCAGAGTGAATTAATAACAGTTATACCAGAGGTCAGAGTGAATTAATAACAGTTATACCAGAGATCAGAGAAAATTAATAACAGTTATACCAGAAGTCAGAGTAAATTAATAGTAGTTATACCAGAGATCAGAGTAAATTATTAATAGCAGTTATACCAGAGGTCAGAGTTAATTACTAACAGTTATACCAGAGATCAGAGTAAATTATTAATAACAGTTATACCAGAGGTCAGTGTAAATTAATAACAGTTATACCAGTGGTCAGAGAAAATTAATAACAGTTATACCAGTGGTCAGAGAAAATTAATAACAGTTATACCAGAGATCAGATTAAATTAATAATAGCAGTTATACCAGAGGTCAGAGTAAATTAATAACAGTTATACCAGTGGTCAGAGAAAATTATTAATAGCAGTTATACCAGAGATCAGAGTAAATTATTAATAACAGTTATACCAGTGGTCAGAGAAAATTAATAACAGTTATACCAGAGGTCAGTGTAAATTTATACAAGAGATCAGAGTGAATCAATAATAGCAGTTATACCAGAGGTCAGTGTAAATTAATAATACCAGTTATACCAGAGGTCAGAGTAAATTAATAGCAGTTATACCAGAGATCAGATAAAATTAGAAATAGCAGTTATACCAGAAGTCAGAGTAAATTATTAATAACAGTTATACCAGTGGTCAGAGAAAATTAATAACAGTTATACCAGAGGTCAGAGTAAATTAATAATACCAGTTATACCAGAGATCAGATTAAATTAATAATAGCAGTTATACCAGAGGTCAGAGTTAATTACTAACAGTTATACCAGTGGTCAGAGAAAATTATTAATAGCAGTTATACCAGAGGTCAGTGTAAATTAATAACAGTTATACCAGAGGTCAGAGTTAATTACTAACAGTTATACCAGAGGTCAGAGTAAATTATTAATAACAGTTATACCAGAGGTCAGAGTTAATTACTAACAGTTATACCAGAGATCAGATTAAATTAATAATACCAGTTATACCAGAGATCAGAGTAAATTATTAATAGCAGTTATACCAGAGGTCAGAGTTAATTACTAACAGTTATACCAGAGGTCAGAGTTAATTACTAACAGTTATACCAGAGGTCAGAGTTAATTACTAACAGTTATACCAGAGATCAGATTAAATTAATAATACCAGTTATACCAGAAGTCAGAGTAAATTATTAATAGCAGTTATACCAGAGGTCAGAGTTAATTACTAACAGTTATACCAGAGGTCAGAGTTAATTACTAACAGTTATACCAGAGATCAGAGTAAATTATTAATAGCAGTTATACCAGAGGTCAGAGTTAATTACTAACAGTTATACCAGAGGTCAGAGTTAATTACTAACAGTTATACCAGAGGTCAGAGTTAATTACTAACAGTTATACCAGTGGTCAGAGAAAATTATTAATAGCAGTTATACCAGAGATCAGAGTAAATTATTAATAGCAGTTATACCAGAGGTCAGTGTAAATTTATACAAGAGATCAGAGTGAATCAATAATAGCAGTTATACCAGATGGATTCTTTCAGCCGTCAGATTGAACAATGTTCGATCCTTGAACACCCAGGAATGAAGCTTTGGTAATAGAGACCATGAATGATCACTTTCTTCTGCGAAGGTGTTAGATCATCTTTCATCAGCGAAATGATTGCCACCTTTAGGTTCTTAATTGATGTGTCGTCGGGATATTGGGGACGGTAGCGATCGAAGGGGCCAAGCACTCGAAACGCCTATGTGCGTCTGGAGGTTCAACTTTTTAGGTTCTTAATTGATGTGTCGTCGGGATATTGGGGGACGGTAGCGATCGAAGGGGGCCAAGCACTCGAAACGCCTATGTGCGTCTGGAGGTTTGAGCCAGAGTAAGGGAGCTGATTCATGGCTTTTCTTTCTCTTTCCCTGCACCCTCCCCCTCTGGTTCTGTTGCCTTGTTGAGGAATTTCAAACTCCTATGGAGATTCCCCTGGAGCTCATAGCAGCCACGGTGCTCTCTTCTGGGCATGGGATGTTGAATATTGTGGGAGGGGATCCCATGCACCTAAATGAACACCGTGGCTGCTCTGAGCTCCAGAGGATGAGTCTTTGTAATGTTTTATCAGCCTGCAGAGATGAAGGCCAAATCCTTTACAAGGTGACAGAACCAGGGCGTTTGTGTGCACTAAGCCACGTTGCCTGGCTTTTGGCACAATAGATTAGAACCGTACACATATATTATTCGCGCTGGGCGGCAGAACCCGAGGCAGAACCAGTGCACTGACTGGCTTTTGATTGGCATTCTCTGCCTTCTTTCTCTTTCCCTGTTTTTGCTTATCTCTCTTCCTAATCCCTTCTTTCCCTTACCCTGTTTTTTTCTCATTTCTCCTGCTTCTACCTTATTCCCTTAACGTTTTTTTGCTTACCTCTCCTCCTACTACCTTCGTTCTCTTACCCTATATTTGCTCATCTCTCCTCCTACTCCCTTCTTTCCCTTACCCTATTTTTGCTTATCTCTCCTCCTACTCCCTTCTTTCCCTTACCCTATTTTTGCTTATCTCTCCTCCTACTCCCTTTTTTCTCTTACCCTATTTTTGCTTCTCTCTCCTTCTGTTTCCTACTTTCTCTTACCCTGTTTTTGCTTATCTCTCCTTCTACTCCTTTCTTATTCTTTGCAATAGAGTTTAAGTTTTTTTTTTCTGTTTCCCTCGTGTTTTTTTGTTCATGCTGATAGACAGGCACACACACAGTAGGAGAAGGCATGTGTACCCTGTATATCAACCACTATGTGCACACCAGTTTCTACACACACGGCAGATCTGCCTCTTGTTCAGGTGTTTATATTCGGTACAGAAAGAAGCACCAAGGTTTTGCTGAGCCTATAAATGCTGACATTAATCCTCCTTAAGGTTACAGAGTCTTTACTTGCAGAAGGTGAACCTAGTAAATGAAACCAAAGTGATGAAGTTCATTAAGTGTTTTGGAGAAGGGCAGACCGAGTGAATAAAAACAGAATTAAAGCTTTCGCCCTTTCACTAATCCATGGTGGTACATGACATGACAAACCGGATGCGGTCCCTCTGGAGCTCCAGATTTCTAAGACCTCAAATGGGTTTCATTGGTATATTGGTGCTCATGAAGTGATTTATTTAGGCCATGCATAAGATTTTTTTTAAGTGGGTTTTTCTTCATCTTTCTCTTTTCCAAGCACATATTTTTCCTATGAGAGGTACACAAGACATGCCAGGAGTAGGCATGTGCCTGTCCTGTATCATCCGCTATGGGCTCACCAGCTCCTTCCCACTGTGTATGTTTGCCTCTTGAAGTTTGAACTTGATGACAGACAGGCACAGAAGAGCCGCCAGGGGTAGGCATGTGCCCGCCCTATAGCGTCTGATGTGGGCACACAAGCTCCTCTCCACAATGCGGCTCGGTCTTATGAACAGTTTTTTTCTCTTCTTTTTCTCTTTAGAAAAATCCACAAAAGAATGTGGTTGTGTAAACAAAAGAAGAATTTACTGTACTTAAATCCATGTCCTAGATTACAGCATTCTCTGTAAAGAAAGAACGACCAGGTTTGGGACTAAAACACATTCCTAAAATGTACCAGCCTCAATGAACTTTACGGTTAAAGATCCTGTGCTTGCACAGTGTGTACACAGTGCATGTGATTACATGATAGAGTTCATGTATTCAGAAGAGAAGGGCAGATGAATGAATGAGTGCATAGTGATGAAGTTTGTGTAGTGGTGTGGAGAAGGGTGGACCGAGTGAATGTGTGCACAGCATGATAGAAATGACCAAGCTTTAAAGTACCCATGAGCACTGAGAATTAGTTTCCACCATGTTTGAGCACCAGGTTTGTATCTAAATGAATCTCTAGTGTACAGAGACTGGGCATACAGAAGGCTGTTGGTAAGGATTTTTAACTGCATGAAAGGTGAGTATTTCTTTATGTACAAGCATGTAAAGAATCGTGCTGTTTTTATTCCCAAACTCAATTTGTGATTCTTTTTGCAAGTGGAGGTCAAGTGGAGCCACTGCTGATTCCCAGCTCTCCCTCTCCACAGTATATGACAGTTAAGTATTCTATGAAATATCAGCTCTCTATATGCAGAAAATAAGTGTATATAGATATCTGATTGGTATGTTTATCAGTATTCATGCAGTGTTGGGAACCTTTGCATAAATACTGATAAACACCAATCATTGCTGTGCTGCATGCCAGAGAAACGCATTTGTCCATGCATTTTGTTCTGGACCACTTTCTTATGGAGAGTTCCTACTAAAATAACAAATTTATTACGAGTAACTACTTACTCGTGGTGTCTTTTCTCATCTTTTGTATTAATGCGCTGTGTTGTTTATATACGCTCCTGAGGTTCGAGTGGCCACTGTTTCTGCCGCTCTCCTCTCCGTGATCTTCCCACTTCGTCCAGGCCTGCCTCTGGATAGTGTTCTCTTCGGTGGGAGGCCACTCTGTGCAGCTTGGTACGGTTTCTCATCAACGCCTTGGGTGGTTCCATGAAATTCCGGAGCAAGAACGGGAGCTTTGAGGATGTATATGACAAGAATTTATGTCAACAGACTGCTACATTGACTCAGGACTCCATATCATACAGTTTGCTTACGACACTGTTGTGGTGGGCCTGATCTCCAACAACTGCCTACCTACAGGAGGTTAAATACCTGTAGAGATGGTGCTAGGAGAACAACCTTCTCCTGAACGTCAGCAAGACAGTTGATAGTACGGAAGCCGAGGAGCTTTCGGAGGTTGTAACGCGCACGGTTGCCAAGCTCGATATAACTTTGCGGCCTCGTGTCACAACCTCCGTCGGGTTCTTCACTTTTTTCCCGACAAACACACCGAGTGTCTAAGACATGCGTTAAAACTTACTCAGCCCGCCCCTTCACCCCCACTTCTACTGTGTATTCCCACATTTTTGGGCGGAAAGAATATGGTTATGAGGCTATGCATCAGGTTGAAGAGATACTTGCCACCTATCTCCCTCCCGTAGATGTCTCTTCCCTTAAGACCCCGACATTACTCACGAAGCCCCTACGTAATACATCTGCGCCCGTGTGTAAAGCCTATGCTTCAGCAGGTCAAGCTGCTGCTTCCGTGCACACCATGGCTGTGTTGCAGGCATATCAGGCTGACCTGCTGTGTGAGTTGTATGTGGGGGTGCCATAGACGGCCATTTTGATGAGCTTCACAGACGGGATCTGGCTCTCAGAGCCACTAAGGAGACCGCTAGGGCCATTGCCCGGTCTATGGCTGCCCTGGTGTCTACAGAAAGGCACCTGTGGCTCACGATATTAGACATGACTGGTAGGGACAGGGCAGTATTGCTGGATGCTTCGCTAACTCCTTCCTGCCTTTTCGTCGATTCCGTACATTCGGTGGTTGAGAGGTTTCAGGAAAATAAGAAACAGGTGGCGGCATTCCAGCGTTACCTCTCACGCCGCTCACATGGGGCTTCTCAGCGGGCTCAGCCCCAGCCGCAGCCCTCCGTCTCCCATCAGAAGGTTCATAAACGCAGTGTCGCGACACTCTGCCACTATCCCACTATCTCCCACTCGTGAGCTGACAGATCTGAGGACTGTCATTTCTAACAGGAAGGCTTCGGCGAAAAGATCCTGACACGGAACTTTTGGGGATCTGGCTGTGGTGGGGCATGTCACCAGACCAGGAGAAGCTCAATTGTCTCTGCCCGGTGCGTGCACTTGACACCTCGTCCACAGGACGGGTCCTTGGAGAAGGTCCCATCAGCTGCTCGTCTGCTACGGCTCTCCCAAGCAAGGCCTCCCAGCTAATAAACCTCTGGCGTCCTTGCAGCGCTTCCTTATCCCTTACAGAAGCTGCCGCTGGCTTTTCTCATATGCGCTTTATACTCCTGGTCGTGGCGTCAACTCATCGGTGACGACCAGCGTCAATTTTGACTGATTACACACATTATTCAGAGCATGAACACTCAGGCGCGTTCCCAAAGTGTTTCGACGCAGCGTCTCATGCCCTCAGGGAACTAGGGTTACATACTCTGTATTTATGTGTATGTGATACATTTGATTTGATTTGATAAATAGACATTTGGTGCAACCCAGATGAGAATGGGTTCCCTCTTGAGTCTGGTTCCAATCAAGGTTTGTTCCTTATGCCATCTAGGGGAGTTTTTCCTTGCCACAGACGCCACCAGCTTGCTCCACAAACTTATTAATAAAGAACATATTCACTTTTAATCACCACATTATATGTGTAAAGCTGCTTAGAGACAATGTTCATTAAAAGCGCAATAAAAATATAAATGCATTGAATAAAGGTGGATCTTATCTTAATAACAGTTATCCCAGAGGTCAGACTAAAATAATAGTTTTGAAATACAGACTAAAATTTTAAGTTATACCAGAGGTCAGAGTAAATTAATAACAGTTATACCAGAGGTCAGTGTAAATTAATAGCAGTTATACCAGAGGTCAGTGTAAATTAATAACAGTTATACCAGAGGTCAGTGTAAATTAATAATAGCAGTTATACCAGAGGTCAGAGTAAATTAATAATAGCAGTTATACCAGAGGTCAGAGTAAATTAATAGCAGTTATACCAGAGGTCAGGGTAAATTAATAATAGCAGTTATACCAGAGGTCAGAGTAAATTAATAACAGTTATACCAGAGGTCAGAGAATATTATTAATAGCAATTATACCAGTGGTCAGAGTAAAATAATAACAGTTATACCAGAAGTCAGAGTAAATTAATTAAAGTTATACAAGAGATCAGAGTAATTCAATAATAGCAGTTATACCAGAGGTCAGAGTAAATTAATAACAGTTATACCAGAGGTCAGGGTAAATTAATAATAGCAGTTATACCAGAGGTCAGAGTAAATTAATAACAGTTATACCAGAGGTCAGAGAATATTATTAATAGCAATTATACCAGTGGTCAGAGTAAATTAATAACAGTTATACCAGAGGTCAGTGTAAATTAATAACAGTTATACCAGAGGTCAGAGTAAATTAATAATAGCAGTTATACCAGAGGTCAGAGTAAATTAATAATAGCAGTTATACCAGAGGTCAGAGTAAATTAATAATAGCAGTTATACCAGAGATCAGAGTAAATTAATAACAGTTATACCAGAGGTCAGAGTCAATTATTAATAGCAGTTATACCAGAGGTCAGAGTAAATTAATAGCAGTTATACCAGAGGTCAGAGTAAATTAATAGCAGTTATACCAGAGGTCAGAGTAAATTAATAGCAGTTATACCAGAGGTCAGAGTAAATTAATAACAGTTATACCAGAGGTCAGAGTAAATTATTAATAGCAGTTATACCAGAGGTCAGAGTAAATTAATAACAGTTATACCAGAGGTCAGGGTAAATTAATAGCAGTTATACCAGAAATCAGAGTAAATTAATAGCATTTATACCAGAGATCAGAGTAAATTAATAACAGTTATACCAGAGGTCAGTGTAAATTAATAATAGCAGTTATACCAGAGGTCAGAGTAAATTAATAGCAGTTATACCAGAGGTCAGAGTAAATTAATAACAGTTATACCAGAGGTCAGTGTAAATTAATAGCAGTTATACCAGAAATCAGAGTAAATTAATAGCAGTTATACCAGAGATCAGAGTAAATTAATAACAGTTATACCAGAGGTCAGGGTAAATTAATAATAGCAGTTATACCAGAGATCAGAGTAAATTAATAACAGTTATACCAGAGGTCAGAGTAAATTATTAATAGCAGTTATACCAGAGGTCAGAGTAAATTAATAAAAGTTATACCAGAGGTCAGAGTAAATTAATAACAGTTATACCAGAGGTCAGAGTAAATTAATAACAGTTATACCAGAGGTCAGAGTAAATTATTAATAGCAGTTATACCAAAGATCAGAGAAAATTATTAATAGCAGTTATACCAGAGGTCAGAGTAAATTAATAACAGTTATACCAGAGGTCAGAGAAAATTAATAACAGTTATACCAGTGGTCAGAGTAAATTATTAATAGCAGTTATACCAGAGATCAGAGTAAATTAATACCAGTTATACCAGAGATCAGAGAAAATTATTAATAGCAGTTATACCAGTGGTCAGAGAAAAATTATTAGCAGTTATACCAGAGGTCAGTGTAAATTAATAATAGCAATTATACCAGAGATCAAAGTAAATTAATAATAGCAGTTATACCAGAGATACTATTAAATTAATAGCAGTTATACCAGAGGTCAGCGTAAATTCATAGCAGTTATACCAGAGATCAGAGTAAATTGATAGCAGTTATACCAGAGGTCAGAGTAAATTAATAGTAGTTATACCAGAGGTCAGAGTAAATTAATAACAGTTATACCAGAGGTCAGTGTAAATTTATACAAGAGATCAGAGTGAATCAATAATAGCAGTTATACCAGAGATCAGATTAAATTAATAATACCAGTTATACCAGAGGTCAGAGTAAATTAATAATAGCAGTTATACTAGAGGTCTGAGTAAATTAATAGCAGTTATACCAGAGATCAGTGTAAATTAATAACAGTTATACCAGAGGTCAGAGTAAATAATTAATAGCAGTTATACCAGGGATCAGTGTAAATTAATAACAGTTATACCAGAGGTCAGAGTAAATTAATAACAGTTATACCAGAGGTCAGAGTAAATTATTAATAACAGTTATACCAGAGGTCAGAGAAAATTATTAATAGCAGTTATACCAGAGGTCAGAGTAAATTAATAACAGTTATACCAGTGGTCAGAGAAAATTATTAATAGCAGTTATACCAGAGATCAGAGTAAATTAATAACAGTTATACCAGAGGTCAGAGTAAATTAATAACAGTTATACCAGAGGACAGAGAAAATTAT